>NW_028169248.1:0-85509 GCF_963971535.1 Notolepis coatsorum | reverse complement strand
AGCAGCCTCGGTGATGATGGCGGCGGCGGCTGTAGAGAGAGGAGGAGGAGGCGTCCGCGCCGCTTTCCTGATGAACCCGAGCAGCAGCAGCAGCAGTGGACTAGGAGGACTAGCAGCAGCAGCACCGACGAGCCTCCCGACCGGAGCAGGAGCCATGATGGCCGGCGGCGCGGCGGCTGTCGCCCCGGCGGGTGCCGGGGGTTCGATGCCCGTGGTGCCTATGAAGCTCTTCGCGACCTGGGAGGTTGACCGCTCGTCGCCGAGCTGTGTTCCAAGGTATCGTGTTTTTATTTTTATTATTATTTTTTTTTGTGTGTGCAACGAAAAAAAAAAAGCTGTCACTGATATTTTATAATTTTTTTTTACAAAATGTCGCGTTGTTGTTGTTGCTAAATAATAAGAACGTCTCACACAAACAATGCATTTTTGCACTTCAGTCGCCTGCCTCACATTAGGGGTTCGGTTCGGTTGGGCTAGCATGCTGCTAACTAGCTAGGTAGCTAACGCCACAGCTAACTCACTAACTGACGTTAGCTGTAGGTGAAGTTTGTTGTGATGCTGCTGCTGCTGGATACTTCGAGACTCTGACTAGTAGCTTATATAGTTGAAGTTGGCTGACTGAACTGCCCGACGTTAGAAGGCGCGGTCGACTAGTAAATAAATCACCACGTTCCCCTTGTTGTTACGTTTCCAATAAAAGTGTCATGTTTAAAGCCGTTTCTTGAAAACGGGGGACCCTGATGTAAACAAGACGAAAGTCTTTCTCTGGTCTGCATCCCCTTAACAATTGTATGTATTGAGCTGTACTGTACTGTACCCATTCTGCAATCTGTTAATAAAGTTTTCAATCAATTCAAATCAATCAATCTACTGGAGATGTAGTGTGCTGCTGGTGTCTCCTCCATAACAACCCTTCTTCTCACCCACATAGGCATCACACCAATGATGACCTGATTAAAACACACATCTTCAACTGATTAACAATGTGTACAGTTGAAGATGTGTTTTTTCTTCTAATCAGGTCATCAGTGTGATGATGCCTAGCTGTCATATGATGAATTGAAAATGGGGGGGACCCTGATGTAAACAAGACGAAAGTCTTTTTCTCTGGTCTGCATCCCCTTAACAATTGTGTGTATTGAGCCCTACTGTATTGTACCCATTCTGCGATCTGTTAATACAATTGTCAATCAATCCAATCGATCAATCGGCTATGTGGGTGAGAAGAAGGGTTGTTTGTTTCTGTTCATCCCAGGCATTGCATTTTTAGGAGTAACGTTAATAGGAAATAGGACACACACACCACACCTCCCTAATTCCCTGTAGGCCCTGTCACTGTGTGCTTGTGGAATGCATGCCATCCCCTGGCAAATGCATTTATATTAGATACATGTAGTGACATGGATATCCCGTCGTAAGTGTTTAGTAGCGGCGGTACTGGTAGTAACATTAGATATTCGTCTTTATCTCCGGGCGGTACTCCACGCCATGGGCTATTTGAACGACTCTGTTGGATCCTGGATTTAAGGATCTGCTTCTTCGGGTTTCCCTCCCAGGATGTGTAGGCTTTTTAGACACTCAACTCCATTCACGTCTTATCGGAGGATTCTCGTGTTGCTGAATGCTGCCGCCCCTCCAATATTGCCCCAACCTCTGTGTTGTCTTCATCTTATTGCTGGATTAGGCAGGAGTAGGAGCTGGGTGTCATCTTTGATACCGGTGCCAATACCGTTACCTGGGATTCGTTACGGATACCAAAACGATACTTTTTCCCCCGATACCATACGTTGCTGAGTTATGTGTGTGGCTCGTGTCCTGTGTGATCCAATAATCGGAGGCTTTGTTACATTTTGGATGATGGATTGTGTGGTCGAACACAATAAATGTTATATCTCAGAGCAAACGTGCTTATTTGCTAACCGACACGATGCGACTAACTAGTAATTTCGGTATCAACGTTTAGTATCGAATGACCATTCAATACGACATTTCGATACCACAGAGGCACAGAGTTTTAGGATACTCGATAGTATTGAAGCAATTCGATCGATACCGTGAAGGTATTTCATTTCGACATCCCTAGGCAGGAGTGACACAGGTTACTGGTATTTGAAATCCATATTGTGTCACTATTTTTTATCATCCAGCGTGGGTTGTTTTGTTTTATTATGGGACCTCTTGATGTCAGTCCCGCCAGTTAGATGTGACTATAAACATACTACTACTACACTATAAACACACACTACTCCATAGTTATGTTGCAACATTTCCTCGTCAAGAGAGGAAAAACTAGACCTGTTAATTTTAGATCTCCCTCAGGGTGTTGTGCATTCAGAGTGATTATATATTTGTGACATTTTGAGGTAATGGGTCATTGGTGAGCCGAACGAGCGCTGAGCTGGAACCGCCTGAAATGCGTTGCCTTTTTGTGTCCATAAGCTGCTGCTGTTTCAGTGCCTTTGTTATTGACGCGCGTCAGCATCAGTTCTGTGTACCGTGCTAAGTAGGGCTGGGTATTGAAATTCAATGCCTTTTATGGTATCTATCAAATTGCTTTGATACTGTCATGTTAGTGTTATCCACATTTGGCATCGATACCAAATTTCAATACCTAAGTAGTTAATGGCATCGGTGTCAGTGAGCCAGTATGCATGTTTGTTCCAAGATATAACATCCTGTTCAACCACTAATTGCTCCCGATGAGCAGGTTGGCACCTTGCATGGTTGCCTCCGCCGTCGGTGTGTGAGTGAATGTGTGAGTGAATGGGTAAAATGTGAGGAAACAAATTGTAAAGCGCTTCGGATAAAAAGCTGCTATATAAAAAAGCAGCCATTTACAATTCAGAATCATCCAAAATGTGACAAAACCTCCGATTGGCTCTCACAGAGCACATAACTCAACAAAGTAAGGCATAAGAAAAAAAAGTGTTGTTTTGGTATCGAATCCCAGGTATCGACATTGGCACGTTAAACATTTCAAACGATACCCAGTCCCAGGGAGGGTTTGATAAATCACCACCCTTGTATTCAAGAGGCTTCCAAGTTTCAACTTATTTGCTTTTTTTTGTTGAGGAAAGCAATAGTTGTGATTGGAGGATCAAGAAAAGAGGGTGGTGTTTGAGATGAGGATCAATTCGGCAAGTGAGAAACAAAACTACAAGGAAGGACAGTGTCTGGGGGGGAAAAAACACATTGTTGGTTATAAAACAGCTGTTAGTTAAATTGCTCACCCTGCATTTGCCTCCACATGTCGCCAATGTGTCCTGGCTTTCAGTCTCCTTTCATTGCTGAAGTGTATACTGCTGACAACAGAGGTGACACCCCCGTATCCCAGTATAGCTCATGACTTAAAGGGAGCTGTTGTAAGTGGTATTTCCTTTGTTAAAATAAGTGTTAAGTAGCTCTACATTCTGACAGCCATCACTGATATAGAGTGTCCTGTCAGTAACACTGGTCTCCCAGTCCCTCCGCTCTGCAGTAAACACTAAATACATTTCCTGGTATCCCTTACCACTTTATCCAGTCAGGAGAGAGAAGAACTCACAATATTTCTACATTTCAAGAAATCTTACCAAGCCACATTTGCTTACTGCACTGGCAGCTTATTTAGCTTGTTCTGGGCACACATTTGCTCAAAACTTTTATTTTTTTTTATTTCTTACTTTGTGTCGAGTTCTTTCTCCTGATTGGATAAAGTGGGAAGGGATACCACAAAATGTATTTTGTGTTTACTGCAGAGTGGAGGGACTGGGAGAGACCCACGTTACGGACCAGACACACTGACTATATCACCGATGGCTCTCGGTAGGGCTGCACAATTAATCGGGGAAAGAAAAAAAATTGACATCTGGATTCATAGACCTATGCGATCTCATTTCTAAATGATGACTATTTAATATTTGTATTTTTTACTGTACACAAATATAATAATAAAAAAAAATTAAACTTAAAAAATAAGAATCGTGAGAGAATCGTGCTCTCAATTCTTACGAGAGAAAAAAAATCGTGATTCACATTTTAGCAAGAATCGTGCTAGCCCTAGCTCTCGGAATGTAGAGCTATTATCTTGATATGTAGAACACTTTAACAAAAGAAATACCACTTACAGCTCCCTTTTTTTTTTAATTTTTAAGTCCCGAAGAAACCAGCAGGTTTGTTATTAAGTTTAAAACAGCAAGTCGACGTAACAGGCGAGGTGCCGTAATGTCCCGTGTTGGTAATTGCAGTCGGGAGTCGAGCACGCAGGCTAGGGTGCATCAAAATACACATTTCCAGCGTATTGATTTGTATGGGTGCTAAAAGTGTTACCATCCATGTAAAAACAATACATGCAAAATATTTTTGCAATACGAGGTGATTTAGATGTGCAACGGTACATCAGTACATGCTGTCCTCTCCCAACATGGCCTGCTGTTAGTGTTTGTGTGTGTATGTGTGTGTGTGTGTGTGTGTGAGTTGCAACATTGTTTCATCTCGCACCTGGTCCTGCAATTTTTGGGGGGATGGGCGGGATGGGCCTATAAATAGCTTTACCTGTGTGGCTCTGCATCACAGTTTACTCAATTCCCCCAACTCCACCATCACCCACCACATGATCCAGCTCTCCAACTATATCTCCAGCTATCCAGTTCTCACAAGATGGCGTCGCCGCCCTTAGGCTCCCGCCAGAGCAGCCGCAGCCTGGTCTTTGGTCTGGGCCCCAGCATAACCAATGCAGATGCCAGATGCCATCATCACTGGTGCCAAACTGCCAAGTGGTCGCCAGATCTTGCGGTGCATGCTGTACAACTGCGACACGCGACTGCATGCCAAGCGGCCAGGTTTGACCGGAGCCTTGTCACGGTTCCATGCGGCTAAGGACGTTTTGGAGCAGGTGCAGCCATTTTATGGAAAGGCCAATATTCCAATGGTGAGTGATCGTCGAGCATGCGTCAAGATAGTAGCACTTGTCGATGCTAGCAACAAGCTGCGGCAAATTCCAAAGGCCAGGCGCTCCAGTGAGGCTACAGCTCGACTGGTGGACGCAATGGAGCACAAGCTGGATGCCACATTCCCGCTGTGGTCTCCAAATGCAGAAGAGCTGATCTGTGATCCAGAGGACATTGCTTTCCTGGCCAGCATGAAGGGCGACAGAGTGGCCACATTTGGAGCATTGGATGCCAATCTGCAATCCAAGTTGAAGCGGCGACAGGAGCGTGAAGCAGCGCAGCAGGCATGCTTTACCAAGGAGCAGCAGGAGATGACTGCGAGGTCCAGCATGGCGGTGGTGTTGGAAAGCGAAAGTGATGAAGACAGCAATGCAGATGAAACAGCTGCTCCACCGGCTGAGAACACACCCACCCGTGAGCGTAAGAAGACTGGCACCACAGCCTTCATTCCATCAGACATTCTCAGCCGGCCGAGTCTTGTGTCACTGGCTACACGGTTGAAGATCACACCAATGCAGCAGGCTGCCTTCACGCGCGGTCTGATCGAGGAATCCGGTGGCAATTCGGCAATGGTCTCCACATCCTACGCAACAGCAGACCGAGCGCGCCGCCACGTGTTGCAGGCCATCAGTGAGGACCAGCAAGAACAGTGGACACCACCTCCCATGTGCACCTTGCACTGGGACAGCAAGTTGACGCCAATGCTCAACAATGTGCGCCAGTTGGAGGAGCGTCTGACAGTGGTGATCGGAGACGCGGAGCGGCTCAAACTGCTTGGTGTGCCAGCATACATGAAGGGGACTGATGAGGCATGTGGAACGATCATTGCCCGGCTGACATGCAAGCTGCTGCAGGACTGGTGCTGCACCGATCAGGTTGTCAACATGGCATTTGACACCACCGCGTCAAACACTGGCCATCTCACGGCAGCCTGCATTGCCATCCAGCTCTCACTGGGTCGACCACTGCTCTGGTCCGGGTGCCGGCACCACATCGGCGAGGTGCTCCTCAGCCACATCTTCACTGACCTCAAGGTGGAGACGTCACGCTCGCCAGAGGTTACATTGTTTACACGTCTGCGCGACAACTGGAACCTGTTGCCACACAAGGCCCATTGGCCCGCTACATTCCTGGCGATGCCGAAACACCGTTCCTGGGCAAGTTGCGTGCTGAACTAATTGTGTGCGCTGCAGGAGTGCTCGACTACAAGCGAGGCGACTATCGCGAGTTCGTGCAGCTATGTCTTGTGTATCTGAGTGCAGACAGTGCAGAGCACACTCCAGTTAACTTCCAACGACCGGGAGAACTGCACAAGGCGCGGTGGATGGCTAAGCTGCTCTACACTCTCAAGCTGGCCTTGATGGAGCAGCACATTGCCTTGCTTCCTCAGGGGACCATCACTACGCAGCAGCAGGTGCTGAAGATTCGGGCGTTTGCCAACTTCATCACGCACATCTACGCAACGTGGTGGTTGACCTGCGACACGGCCGTAGATGCGGCATGGAATGACCTTACACTCTACCCCATCCTGTACGCATACAAGTCTGTTGACGAGGGCATCGCAGCATCAGCGATTAAGGCGCTGAAGCGGCACCTATGGTACCTGTCAGGCGAGATGCTGCCCCTGGCACTCTTCAGCACCAAGGTGCCAGTTGGCGAGCGGCGCGCACTTGCAGATGCTATATTGGAGCACAAGCCGGCTGATATATCCATGCAAGCCCCACAGCTCCGCTTTGGCACTGGCTTCGGCAAGCCAAAGTTTCCAACCCTCTCGCCGACCACCAGCTTGGCTGACCTCGCCAACCCATACTGCTGGTTCGGCATGCACCTGCTGCACATCGATCCCGCGTTTCTTTCACTGGATGTAGAGGATTGGGTTACCAGTACAGCATTTCAGATGGGTGCAGTGAATGTACGTGCCATCAATGTTGTGAATGACTGTGCCGAGCGTGGCGTCAAACTGACGTCAGACTTTGTGGCAGGAGCGAGGAGCACCTGCAGAATGTGCTACAGGCAGTTGAGCATGACCGCTCAACACAGCCAAATCTTCGCTGCTGCAAGCGCAAGCTGGACCAGGTCTAGGACTCTAGGATGCTTGAGACATGTTTGAAAGACTATTTCAATGTTGTTATCAAACATTTTGTTCTTAAATGTTAGGGTTAATAAATGTTGTTCTCAAAAACTATTTCTTGCCGTTTTTGAAATTGCCTCGTCATGTTATCTAGTAAAACGCCCAAAAAGGCCAATTTTCATATATTTCACATGCTGTGTGGTACCTCTAAATCTCAACGAATCTTTCCCAAACTTTGCACAAATCATTTTTATGTTTGTCCGAACAGAATGCAACCCCACACAGATTGATATGTTGAGATAACATTTTTGCATTGCAATTTGATGCACCCTAACGCAGGCAGGCACTGCCACCTGACTCACTGGGATCCTCATGGGAGCTGTGGTGCATTAATCAGCTTTGACCCAGTTGTGTCCCACGCACTGAGCGGCGAGGAGGCCGGGGGGGGGGGGCTTCCTCCGTGCATTGAATGTATGTATGGATGTTTGCTTGAGTACATGGGGTGAGGAAATGAGATGAGTTTTTTTGTGTGCAAGAAATCACCCGGTAATCACGGTGACAACACGATGACGACAAATGCCCTTCCTCGTGGCCCAAGAGCTGCAGCGTCTGTTGATATTTAAAAAAAAATCTGCTAAAAACACTACTGTTTCAACTAGGGATGGGTACCGTTCACATTTGAACCGATACGGTACCGCTACCTGTGAATCGATACCGGTACGCAATGGTACCTTTTTTCGGTACTTTAGTCTAAAAAAATGTAATCTACCTACCTCAGTTGTGAAAAAAAGAATCCAAACTTCAAATAACTACACTTTCGACTGTTTTCGGGTTGCCATTGCCCCGACTGCTTTGTTGTTGAATCAAGTCAAATCCTAGGTAAGCGTATATTGCGCGTGTGACAGTGAACGTTGACATCGATACTCCGTAGTACCGACGTGTTTCGGTAAGTACCTTTTAAAAGTACCGAATTCGGTACCCACCCTTCAACAGGCTTTTGGGTAATGTTTGAGCTTCTCCTCCAGGTGTAAAATATATATATATTTTTTTAGATTCATTGTGTTTTTGTTCCGTTTCTTATCACTTGAATGGTTCTTGCTTTTTTATTTTTATATTTTTTTTCTGTTGTATGTAAAACACTTTGAGTTCTCTCTGTGAAAAGTGCTATACAAATAAACTTTATTTACTTACTTACTTACTTACTTACTTACTTACTTACTTACTTACTTACTTACACAGGGTTTACGGTGGCGGGCTAATTGGTGAGATTTCCCTTTGAACGCCATCTCTCATCTTGGCAGCAGATCTTTGATGGTTCAGCTGATCTCAAGTCGGCCTTGAATGTAAATGATGGCTGTGGTCGATAGTGGTCTTTGAAGTGACAGGTGACGGACGGCTCTGCTTTCTCCGTGCATTGAATGTATGTATGAATGTTTGCTTGAGTGTTTGTACATCGGTGAGGAAATTAGATGAGGTTTTCGTGCAAGAAATCACCCGGTAATCACGATGACAACATGCACAGGGACCACTATCGATAGTGGTCTTTGAAGTGACAGGTGACGCCACCGCTCTGCTTTCTAATCTCGTGACACATCGCTTGCCTACTTTCATACTCTTTCCAGATGGATGATACCATGAAATCGTCTGTTAACTTTTGAAATTACAACTGGGGCCTTACCACCCCCCCCCCCCCCCCCCCAACTTAAAGGCCTAATCAAGTGATCCAAATGTAAACAAGTGAATTGCCCCACCATCAGAAGCACGTTTGTTCCAACATATAACATTCCTTCTGTTCAGTCACAATCCAAAATCAGCCAAAATGTAACAAAGCCTCTGATTGGCTGACACAGCACACACGACGCACATAACGCAGCAAAGTAAGGTATCTGGGGGAAAAGTATCATTGTGGTATTGCCTGGTATTGAATCCCAGGTATCAGTAATGGCAACGGCATTGAAACATGTACACCGATACCCAGCCTAGATGTGCAGTTAATTATAGTCGATGTAAACCAATCACAACAAAGACTGTGTACAGTGTGTTCAGTTACGGATGATTAGGATCCGCAGATATTTGTGCAGGGGTCGATACAGAACAAAACAATGAATACAGTTAACAAAAATATATGTACTACAGTATCAATTGCAATCGTGCCAGAATATATTCGGTTCGGAGTGCAAGCAACAATGAGCACAGTTAAAAGAGGTGGCCTGATTATGCAAATGTCCCAATTTGCTCTATGTTGTGTCTGTAATAGGTTTGTTTACACTGCTACCGTTTGTAAACACTAAAGCAAAGCCGATCTATAATATTCCAATTTAGGTTCAGAAAGTTCCAAATAGCATTTGAATATAGCCTAACCCACGTCGACGGGTCAAAGAATCACAGATTGTGGCTTTAAACTGTAGAGGGATTTTTCTTTTTTAAAACCCCGCCTTCAACATCATAGATTATGTTTCTGTACCAAATTAGAGCATTGCTATGTAAATAGCTCCTTAAGCCCACGGCTGGAGAGGAGAGGCGCCACGGTGAAGACATTCACCCGCCGGTTGATAAACTCACGACGACACCAGTGTAAACCATTTATACCAGACATTTTACAATAGATGTGCGTTGTGTTTACTTTCACTGATGTTTAACCACGTGGAAAAAAGATCAACATGGTTAAATGGGACAAACAGATGCCAGGCTTAAAACATGCTTAGCAAAGACATTGTTAGCAGTGAGAACCATTGACGGTAGTAACGTTATGCCTAATGACCGTAAAGAGAATTTTTACATCCGGCTAAATGGGGAAGCAATACAACACAGCTGCCACCACTGAAACAGAGTAATTTATGCACTTATTTATGAAATGGATACACAGATTCAAAAAGCAACAATACAATTGCTCGATACAATCAATAGATCGTTATCTTAAACAAATAGCCAGCTGAGAATGCTAATATCACATCACGGTTATATAACGGTTATGTCATTTTCAAGTACATGTTATATAATGCAATACATATTTTTGTATGCGTTTTATCTCGTAAGGAAATATCTTCTTCAATTCAGGGCTTTCCCCAGGATTTTCAAACAAGAGGACTAAAATATTTGCAATAAAGAAAGAAGCCATTTGCTGTAATTTCCTGCAACTTAATTAAAAACATAATATAATAGTAAAACAAGTTATTTATTTCAGTACAGTGTATACGGTTGCGCAATAGTTTAACATGATTGAACACGAAAACACAAATTTCAATATCGTTGCGCACAATTCTGTCACCCAAACAACGTCTTGAATATCTGAGTGGATGTTGGTGATTCTCAAGCCCTCGTCTCTTCCTGGCCTCTACCTGCTCCCTCCGTGGAGTGTGACACGACACAAGGCTGGATTAAACATGGATAAAGGGTGCCGGGGTGGACGTGTGTTGAGCAGCCACAGATTAAAGGTTTACGACAGGACAGGGCAGCATCAGAAGAGGCTGGCAGCTTGTTGTTCTGTGCATTCCCATATCCCAAATCAGGGCTTCACAGTCTCATCGGTTTCAGGGACTGACAAATGGTTTTCTTTTTGTTCTCGGGGATCAGCGAGCAGTGGCATGACCAGTATACATTTACACAGATTAGCCTACACACGAAAAGCAACACCAGTTAACATTTCAGCTGAAGGGAGAAGGAACATGGCAGCTGACCAGCCCAAGGACAGTGTCCCAGACCCGAGAGAGAGGGAGAGAGATGCTGTCCTAGACCGAGCGAGCGTGAGATAATCAAACAAGCGAGCTAGCTGACTGCTGTCCTCGCTAACGGCTAACGCTAGTGGACCGGGCGAACGTGAAGCATTCATTCGGAAAAGTTACATCACTGATGCTTGAAAATGTGTGAACTTAGTGGAACAACATGGCAAACGTACAAACCGTTGCAACCGTGTAACATCTCTGGTCTCTCTTTCTTCATATTTATTTTCTGTTCTCCCAGCTGTTACTTGGCTAGCTAGTTACCTGTACCCAGCATGCTCTTCAGCGGAATAACAGTTAATGGGGTCCCCTCTACACAGTGTAGGTGCCGGTAAAAACAAGGGGAAATATATTTCTTACATATGTGTTACCTAGACTAGAGGAATCAGGATCAGAAAGGTCTTTATTACATAATGTGAACCTAGAGGAATCAGAATCAGAAAGGTCTTTATTACACATGTGAACCTAGAGGAACCAGAAAGGTCTTTATTACACATGTGAACCTAGAGGAATATGAATCAGAAAGGTCTTTATCGCCAAGGAATTTGTTTTGGTTATTTGGTGCAACATTAACCGACAGACGATTGGGGTAGAATAAAATAAAAGGTAGATAGAATGCAATACAAATGGAATATAAACAAAATTAAAATAGAATAGAATAGAATTATAAAAGTATATTAGGGCTGTACATTTTGTGCACGATGTGGTCAAGTATATACACTAGTAATTAGTAATAAAAAAACAACGCATGGAAGTACTAGAAACATTGGTTTCCAGGGCGGCGGTTGTTGTGAAAGGGTCTTGCAGGGCTCAGTGCAGGGCCTCTGTTGTTTGTGGGCTGGTGTCTTGGCCTCTCTGTGTGCAGCTGTTTGCTCCTCCGCTCGCCCTCAGCATTATGTGGAAGTCCAACTGAGTGTGGCATAGCTCCTAATGAGGGCTCAGACCCAGCTCCTCTCACAGTCTCAGTGTGGCACTGCTGCATAGTTACAGACTCAAACACAAACACACAGTCCTTCAGCGAACAACAACATGACTTATGATATTTAAAAAACAAATCTATCTGCAATATTTGCTAGGGATGGGTCATTAGATATGATAAGATACATATTCCCTTTATTGATCCCCCTGGGGAAATTCGGGTGTCATAGCAGCATGGGGGAGGGGGGGGGGGGGGGTACAGGTATGGGCAGGGTAATAGTAGAAAGACATAAATATAGGCAATACAATTTGATCTGAATATAAAAAGATGACAAAAAAAAACGATGTAAGCAATATTATTCACTCTAACTATAAAAATATGAGAAAAATAAACAGTGTAGACTAGGAATGTCCGATATAATCGGCCTACCGATATTATCGGCCGATATTGGCATAAAAATGTGATATCGGAAAATATCGCTATCGGTTTCCAATATTTTTTTTATTTTTATTTTTTTACATTTATTTAACCTTTATTTACCCAGGCAAGCAAGTAAGAACAAATTATTATTTTATTTATTGTCAAAGTATGCATAATGTTGTATATATCGATATCGGTATCGGAAATTAAGAGTTGGACAATATCGGTATATCGGTATCGGTAAAAAAGCCAATATCAAGCATCCCTAGTAGGCATGGGCGGTATGACGGTATTACGGTATACCTGGGTATTTAGAGATACCGACGGTATTGAAAATCAATACCGTCAAAATCACAGATCCATTTCAGTTTATATTACAGTGAAACGGAGTTTTAACAGTGGTTGGTTGTAGTGCACTGCACACACGCGCCAGCAGAGGGCGAGACCAGTCCTCGAGTCACTAGTGGAGCGAGGCAGCGAGCCGCAGAGCTGGTTGTCTATACACAGGAGGAGGAGGGGAAACCCCGCTAAACTGGAAATTAAATGAGAGTCGAGACACGCTTACCGTTGCTGCCTGGTGCTGCGGGCTAACTGGCTGTTCTGAGAGCTAACTGTTGTGTATGTGTATCACAACGGTGGTCACGCTTTACGGTAATGTTGCGACAGTACTGTGAAAATACCGTAAAGCGTTGTGGTAAGTTAGAGTGTGTGTTGTTGTGGACTGGTGGAGCAAGCAAATAAACGGTAAAACGTTACGTCACAGTCCGGTGCGTTTTTGAATACACAATACTAACGTTACTAGTACTAGGGTGCTGCGGGGCTCCTGGCTACCATTCTGAGAGTTAACGTTAGTATTACTAGGATGCTGCGGGCTTCTGTCTAGTGGCTACCATTCTGAGAGCTAATGATAGTAGCACTCTGATGCTGCGGGCTAACTGGCCATCTCCGCGATTTGTTTACTTGGTAACACGGGTTGCCCCCCCCCCCCCCCCCCCGCTGATGAAAATGAAAGTCATACCGTTCAATACCGTACACCGGGGTATTATGTAATCAGAGTATAACGGTATGAAAAAAGTGATACCGCCCAAGCCTAATCCCTAGTGTAGACGATATAATTAACTGGAACAAACCTACTGTCCTCTGTGTGTGTGTGTAACTGAATGGCCTGAATGCCGGCTGCCACCAGCAGCCAGATGAATGTAATGTCAGGCCTCTCTCTCAGTGGGACGACTGCTGCCGCTGCCTGTCGGGACAGTTAGCATTGTTTTCATTCCACAGCTCCATGTCTGCCCGCTTCCAAAAAAGCTCTCTACTACTTTGTGGTAAACCGAGCCTCCCGGCCACCGCTTGGGCCTCTGTGTTGTCTCTATCTTTTTGTCTGGAAGGGGAGTAGGCCACTCCCCCCCCCTTTTTTTTTGAGGCAGTAGGAAGTGCTGAGAGGGAGACGATGTTATTATTGGGAGACATCATACATGTTATGGTGGGATTCGATCCTAGGCCATGTAGGGGTACCAGTACGTGTATGTTATATTATAGAGTTAATTATATTGTTTACACTGTTTATGCTTTCTCATATTTTTATATTCAGAGTTAATTATATTGTTTACACACTGTTTATTTCTTCTCATATTTTTATATTCGGATCAAATGTTATTGCCTCTATTTAAGTCTTTCTACTATTACCCTGCCCATACCTGTACCTCCCCTCCTCCCCCATGTTGCTAGTATGCCCAAATGTCCCCAAGGGGATCAATAAAGGAATGTCTTATCTTATCTTAGAGGTTAGGTGTCTTGATGCTGCTTAACACTACCAAACGGTTAACCCTTTCACTGCGGCAATACACAGAAGGTTAACCCTTTCACTGCCACACAACGGCAGGTTAACCCTTTCACTGCCACACTAGTTAATGTTAATGTGATAGTAAAGGGTTAACCTTCTGTAGTGTGGCAGTGAAAGGGTTAATGCTTTGATTATAACCCCGTAGGTCGGAGATTTCCGACTTCCTACCAGGAAAAATCTAATAAAACAATGTGCCAATTTACTACCTCCGGCCGTAAGCCAACACAGCATAACTGCTACCCCTGGCATCATTCTAACGATGACGACGCAACGCGGCTACTGGCCGACGACACGTCTATAGAGTGTGTGGTGGAGTTCTGCCCTGTCCTGGTGTGGTGGAGTTCTGCCCTGTCCTGGTGTGGTGGAGTTCTGCCCTGTCCTGGTGTAGTGGAGTTCTGCCCTGTCCTGGTGTGGTGGAGTTCTGCCCTGTCCTGGTGTGGTGGAGTTCTGCCCTGTCCTGGTGTGGTGGAGTTCTGCCCTGTCCTGGTGTGGTGGAGTTCTGCCCTGTCCTGGTGTGGTGGAGTTCTGCCCTGTCCTGGTGTGGTGGAGTTCTGCCCTGTCCTGATGTGGTGGAGTTCTGCCCTGTCCTGGTGTGGTGGAGTTCTGCCCTGTCCTGGTGTGGTGGAGTTCTGCCCTGTCCCGGTGTGGTGGAGTTCTGCCCTGTCCTGATGTGGTGGAGTTCTGCCCTGTCCTGGTGTGGTGGAGTTCTGCCCTGTCCTGGTGTGGTGGAGTTCTGCCCTGTCCTCCTCTCTAGGGGAACAACGGGGAGCTCTTGTTTAGGGGCGCACGCCTCTCCCGCTCCCCCCCGTCCTCCCCCCCCCCCCCCCTCTGTCCTCCCCCGGACAAATAGCTGACCAATGCCTCGTCAGCGTTGCTAAATAACTTCGACTGAACGAGGGGAAAATGCATAAAATGCCATTCCTGAAACACGAAATCGCCTCTGAGAAGAACCCCACGGGGCGAAATCCATGGCTGCTCCCGGGGGCCAAAGTATTAGGTCGAGGTATTTCTCCTCCTCCGGGCCCGCGGGCCGCTGCGAGTCAGGCATTTGTTGAGGGCCGCTGCAGTATTTGGAGCTATAATGAGACTAATGTCGAGGTGGGAGTCTGTTCTATGTTTATCCACGGAGGAGGATGTAGAATGTGTGTAGCGAGTGACGCGGCATATAGTTGGGTCCCTGCCAAGTCGACAGATAATTGACATCTCGGGGGTTAAAAGTTGCGACCTCTCTCACCCCCGTCTGTAATTAGACTGGGGGGTTTACCGAGGTATGTAGTTGTGTTTGGCGCGTATGCTTATCTTATCTCTACGGCATCCACACACACACACGCACACGCACACAGGGGACGGCCGCTTGTTGTTGTTGTTGTTGGTGACGGCGGTGGTTTTAGGAAACCACGGCTGATTTACAGGTTGTCAAACTGATAAAAAGCTGATGTGCTTTAAAAATACTGGAGAGGATGTGAAATGTGTGTGTGTGTGAGTTTTACAGAAAACCAGAAGGAATGGTATTTTTAACTCTAAATAACTTAAACCAGTTTCAATTGTCCAGTCCAGAGTATCAGGATAGGGAAGTGAAGATATGTTAAAATTCTTTAAAAATAAATACTACTTCTTTTACTAAAAGTATTTTACTATTATGCACTTTGCTAGAAAGTTATCTACCATGCCTATATCACACTAATGAGACGATATTATATGACCATTTAACACAATCGGTAACATTTAGATCAACTCAAAAAAGGCAACGGAAATATCATTTGACATTTTGATTTTTGAGCTCTTCCAGACATTTAAATGAAAAACAATCTATTGTTTTTAATACAAATAGACCTCCTGTTCACTGTAAAGTGCCACGTTTTGATATATTGAGCTTTAAACTAGCTGTACCCCTTCCTCTCCCAAACCGTTGCATGATGATCATGAATACATTTATTATGTATTGTATTTTTTGTGTTTAAATATCAACATTATCTGTCCATCCTCAGTAAATTTTTATAAATATACTATACTTCATCTGGTCTGGAGAGTGAGCGTGTCTCTCCCTCGTCCCTGATGTGAGAGAGTGAGCGTCTGTCTCCCTCGCCCCTGATGTGAGATAGTGAGCGTGTCTCTCTCCCTCGCCCCTGATGTGAGAGAGTGAGCGTGTCTCTCCCTCGTCCCTGATGTGAGAGAGTGAGCGTCTGTCTCCCTCGCCCCTGATGTGAGAGAGTGAGCGTGTGTCTCTCCCTCGCCCCTCATGTGAGAGAGTGGGCGTGTCTCTCCCTCGCCCCTGATGTGAGAGAGTGAGCGTGTGTCTCTCCCTCGCCCCTGATGTGAGAGAGTGAGCGTGTGTCTCCCTCGCCCCTGATGTGAGAGAGTGAGCGTGTGTCTCCCTCGCCCCTGATGCGAGAGAGTGAGCGTGTCTCTCCCTCGCCCCTGATGTGAGAGAGTGAGCGTGTGTCTCTCCCTCGCCCCTGATGTGAGAGAGTGAGCGTGTGTCTCCCTCGCCCCTGATGTGAGAGAGTGAGCGTGTGTCTCCCTCGCCCCTGATGCGAGAGAGTGAGCGTGTGTCTCCCTCGCCCCTGATGCGAGAGAGTGAGCGTGTGCCCTTGCCCCCTATTTCTTCACTTTCCTCAACACGCACATCCCTTCGTGATTGGCTAGCTGCCGGTCTTGATGGCTTACTAGCTGCAGGTGCGCCTGGAAGCGGAAGCCCAAATATGGGCAGAGTCTATTACCATTGTGCCGTCACATAGCGCCCCTTCAATCACGAGCCCCGTGGTGGCATGGGGTTGCCACACGTCCCATTAGAGCAGCCTACCCAACGGTGTAGGCAGCGCTAAGCCGCTAACATGAACAGCACATAGTTGGGAATATCTGCAGCAGAGAACAGCCACACACACCAACGCTCGACCGCTTGGAAAATGATGATATTGCTGAAGGAAACCATCTCCTCCGGTATGATTATGATTGTCTGCACCGTGAGGTTCTGGAAATTACTTGACAATTTCAGTAGCGGCAGCTGCGCCGCATTACCGGTTATTCCCCATTCATAACCGAAGCATTTCAAATAGATTTGATACGGTCAAACTCTGCGAGGCCAGTCTGTGCTCAATTCTGTTCCTAGGATGTTGCTCCGACGGGTTCTTTTTGAAGGTGATGTCGCCGGGGGGGAAACGCAATCTTTTCAGTTCCGTCCTCCTGCGCTTAAAAGCCGGACTAGTAATTGATGCATTTAAATTTGGTCATTTAGCTGACGCTTTTATCCAAACGCGACTTTCAAGTTCTGTACGACAAGTCAGCAGGAAGGGCACAACTCTTTCAGCTGAGTAACAAATGTTCATCAAACAGTGCTGAAACCTGGGTGCTGCATTGTTGAGTGCATGGTAGTAGAGAGTAGAGACATATTAGTATAGTAGGAAGTAATATAGACATGGAAGATTAATTAGTGGAAAAGTAGAAGACAGTAAGAGGGTTAGTCGTTTTTTTCTCTCCTTTCATTTCAGATATTACACATATACACGCACCGAACGACCCCCCCCAAAAAATGAATAGCAATGTAGCTTAATTATAATAATAATCGTTCTCTTATCAGTGGCGTGACGGTGTTCTCTGGTGCCCCTCCGTTTCTGTATGAATGTAGGGGAAGCACGGGCGAGATGTCCTCCTCCTCATCCCGCAGTATCCTCTCTCCACTCACTGTAATTGAGTTTGCACAGCGGGCAGCCCTGTCGCACGCCCGGAAACCAAGTGGATTGTGTTACTTGTGTCAAGACGATGAAATGAAACGGAACTCGAGAAGGACAAACCGGGAGGTCTTTTTTTTTTTGGCGAAAGCAGCGTTTCGCAGAGGAGGAGGAGGCGTGCGGCTCCTTTCATCCTTATAGGTCAGCAGCGATGAATCGATGAGCTTAGTGATGCACGATATATCGGCCGCCGATATAATATCGGCCGATATGGCCGTTTTTTTACACATCGGTATCGGTCCGATATCAAGATATGGGCCAATTATTTTTTATCTTTTATTTGTATTTTTACATGTTTTGGCCTTAAATAGTTTCAAAATATCAGTCATTTCTGAAAATAAGTTACAAAAGTAAAAAAAAATATGCGTTTTGGAAAATAGCTCTTTATTTGATTATCATAAAAAAGTGTTTTCTATACAGAGATATCGACATCGGTAAATATCGGTATCGGCCAGAACAGCAATATTAATATCGGTTATCGGTATTGGCCACAATTTTCACATCGGCGCATCACTAGATGAGCTTTTAATTCTGCCTTTGTCGACATCTCAGGCAGCGATGCAGATCAAAATAGTTATTTTCCTCTTCTTCGTCACGCTCTGCTGTAATTTCCGACGCTGTCATGCAGTCGCTGGCGTCATCCCTGGCCCACATCTCAACGGCTCAGTGTCTCACTCTGGTGTTGTTGAATAAAAATAAAACCTATACGGAACAGTTATTACGGGGCGACAGTGGCTCGGGAGGTAGAGCAGTCGTCTGGCAATCCGGAGGTCCCCGGTTCGATTCCCGCTCCTCCCGGGCAGCGTGTCGATGTGTCCTTGAGCAAGACACTTAACCCTTAATTGCTCCCGATGAGCAGGTTGGCACCTTGCATGGTCGCCTCCGCCTTCGGTGTGTGAGTGAATGGGTAAAATGTGAGGAACAAATTGTAAAGCGGTTTGGATAAAAGCGCTATATAAAAAAAGCAGCCATTAAACCCGGGATACAGATACATTAGCTTTGCTCTACCGAGGGAGGGGTTATTTCAAGATACAGAATAATATCCTATAATTAATTTTACGAAATGATTCAGAACATCAAGTGTTGAATATATACAGTAGCCTAATTCTTTTTCACAATTATCCGGCTATAACTGGGGTAGTATCGGGCTTCCAGAAATACCCTTGGGATTATGTGAATCACCTACTGTTGACCTCTCAGACACCCCCCGCACCACCAGGCGCCAGCCAGACACGGTTCCTCTCAGCAGGGGGAGATCTCTCCGGCTTAGTGCCGTCGTCTCGCTCGCAATATGTCGACTTTAGAGCCATATATGGAACTGGCACTAAACCCACCCTGGATACCAATAAACGAGACTCTTACCAGATAATGTGAGGTACTTTCCCCTTTGACCCACCCACCCACCCACCCCCACCCACACACCCTCCCCCTCCAACCCCAGACCCTGGACATTGTTCCTCCCAGCAGGCGAGACGTCGTAATCTGATTTCATAACGGGGGAAAGAAGATGAGGCGGTAATCTGATGCCGGCACGCGGGTGCCGTCCGCCTAATCCGTCTGCTCCTTGTGGAAGTGTAAACGACGTCCTGCGGGCCCTCTCTCCTCTGGGTCGCTGCCAGGAGGAGGCCGGCACCAGACACTCCTTGTGGAAGTGTAAATGACGTCCTGCGGGCCCTCTCTCCTCGGGGTCGCTGCCAGGGGGGGGACGGCACCAGACACTCCTTGTGGAAGTGTAAACGACGTCCTGCGGGCCCTCTCTCCTCGGGGTCGCTGCCAGCAGGGAGGACGGCACCAGACACTCCTTGTGGAAGTGTAAACGACGTCCTGCGGGGGCCCTCTCTCCTCGGGGTCGCTGCCAGCAGGGAGGACGGCACCAGACACTCCTTGTGGAAGTGTAAACGACGTCCTGCGGGCCCTCTCTCCTCGGGGTCGCTGCCAGGAGGATGGCACCAGACACTCCTTGTGGAAGTGTAAACGACGTCCTGCGGGGGCCCTCTCTCCTCGGGGTCGCTGCCAGCAGGGAGGACGGCACCAGACACTCCTTGTGGAAGTGTAAATGACGTCCTGCGGGGGCCCTCTCTCCTCGGGGTCGCTGCCAGCAGGGAGGACGGCACCAGACACTCCTTGTGGAAGTGTAAAGGACGTCCTGCGGGGGCCCTCTCTCCTCGGGGTCGCTGCCAGGAGGAGGACGGCACCAGACACTCCTTGTCCATCCAGGTTCCAGTAGTGGGCACACTGGGCAGCTTGATTTGCCGGGTCCAAAAACCAACGCTTTAAGGATATCTTTTATTTTTAGAGCATTAACTCTTTCTCTCTCACGTCAGTCAGTACCTTACAGCAAGAAAAGAGTGAAATCACTTTGTTGTGGTTCCTGGACCGTAGCAGCATCCAATATAATATAAAATAAAATAAATAGCATAGAATAAAATAACAGCAAGATGACTATGTACAGTTCTAACAAAGTGTGCAGTGTGCAGATAACGGGGTGCAGATATATAAAAACTATATAAAATATTAATAACAAAATGGCTATGTACAGATGTATTATGATTTTTTAAGGATTTATCTTTTTTGCGTTTATCGCTTTTCCTGGTCAGACATGACCGACAGATACAGTGAGGGTGAAACGGGAGAGAGAGCAGGGGAAGACATTCTGCAAATAACGGCGGGTCCGGGAATCTAACTCGGGTTGGCCGATCCGCGACGCAGCGCGGTACATGGTGTGCTACTGGAGCGCCCCAATCCCCGTCCTTTCTAACACCGCTCCGACAAGAAGAGCGTGTGAAATAGGGCTGTACCGAATAGTTCGAAGCTTTGAAGCTTCATTCATAAGTTAACGTAACGTTGACATTCGAAATTCTAAATCAACATTCGATCTTCTTAAAAAAAAAAAAAAAAAATGTATCTATTCATTCTGTTTAAACCAATGGGGTTTTTCTTCACAGTTGCAGATAAAGATTAGGCTACACTAATATTATAGTATATGACTCGTCATAAAAATGTAAATAAAACATGACAATCTGCATCCGCTTGGTGCTCGGCGCTCCATCAAGACGTCACCATCACTTTCGTACCAAACCGTGCCCTTATTGGATTATTTATGTTGACGAAACTGACAAGTTATATTCATTAAACAAAGTTGATTTAATAAAAAAAAAATCATTTAATCAGATGAATCACTTTATTCAAATTGAGGATTTAGTTTGAGGATATATATATATATATATTTTATTGTATTTTTTATGAATACATCATAAAATATGACGACAGACATTCAAAGCTTCATTCGAAAACTTCAATAGAAGCTTCGAATGTAAACAAATTACATTCGGTACAGGCATAGTGTGAAGGCATACTTTGACATTTTGAATTTAAGAATTTCTCTCCAGACATTTTCTCTCATTGAAATACGAGGAATGTGAGTCATCGTTCCAGTCGAGTCGAGGTTTAAACCCGAAGGGACAAATTGATGAACTTTTCCCCCACAATACGACTAGTGTCCTATTGATGAGCAATAACCAACCGAAATTTGAGATCATCCGCCGAGAAGAACGCTTCGTCACACCAGTATCCTAGAGCTCGTGTAGGGTTCCTCCAACTCGTGTCTCTAAATAATAGAATCGTCGGATGAATAAAGATGACGGGTAATCTTCCAGTCCCTGTGGAGCGACTATCCAGCATCTTTGTTGTTTACGTTACACAAGGCCAGAGCTAAGACTATTGCAGGAAGGGGATTAATCAGTGAGTTTGTTGTTTAGATGAACACAGTATTGCAGATATCAAGCTATGGTTAAGGTTGCGTTTGAGACAAGCCGTTTAATATTCATATCCCGCTCATCATGAATATCCCTCTATGCACGAATAGATACAACAATCAGAGCAGGTAGGGTTGGGTACCGAACTCTGTACTTTTAAGGGTACTGACCGAATTACGTTGGTACTACTTTGGAAAGACCAGACGAGGTCAGAGGAGTTTTCATAATATGGATGGCCAGATAATGTTGATTTTGTGAGGGGATTATTTGGGGGGGGGGGGGGGCGGGGGTTCGATTAGTATTGGAATAGTTCCCAGTGACCATCGAATATTAATTTTGTGAGTTTTGCCCATCCCTAATGTACATGCACATTCTCAAATGTGAAATCCTGAGTATTAGAAGGACAAATAAACACACTAAACGTTAGAACTTGAGTTAGAATCTCTTTATTCGCCATGTACATTTTTGCATGTACCAATTTGTCCACTGCATTTAACCCGTCCATAGTCTGACACCCGGGTACCGACTCCAGTTTTATGGCAGTGCCTTACTTAACACATTGAGTGCCAGCAGGGGGCGCACGATTTATCGCTTGAATGCCAGCCTTTTGGGACTGATTTTCCGATATTTCATGATTTTCGCGGAGCTATTTCTATATTCTATATTATGGCTATGTGTCTAATACGCCTGTCGCTTATCAATGACTTGCTTGCAGTCCACATGTACGAAACAGATTTTTTTTTCATCTGTACATTTCCGTTTTATACCGCTTTGAAAAACTGAAGTTTTTGGAAATTACTAGAAAAAAAAAGATTCCGCGGAAATAGCCATTTACTGGAATACACACAACAACACGTTGTCATTTTCCGGCTGATTTATGAATCGTTTTCAAATAAACGCTAGATTATCGATAGTATATGTGTACTTATGCACGCTAGAGAAGCGGGCTGAAAAATCGATTATCTATGACCTGGTCAGCGCTAACGTCATATACACACATACACACATAGGGGACACGTTGTGGAATATGTGAAAAAAACATCTGATTACCACAAGACTGGTAAAATAGATTCCTTACCTCACATCAGATGTTCTGCAAAAAGATTATTCCAATTCCTGATCGCCATTCCAAATATCGATCGCGTTTATTGATCCAACGATCCAACCGCGAAACACATATTCCACGCTGCTCTGAGGGTCCACAATGAATGCAATCGTCTCGGGTTACATGCCTGAGAAGTAAAATGTGGATTCCGGGTTTTTTTCCCCCCATGCATTTCCATTGAGTCCAATCCAATGGGTGCATTACCATCCAGGAGACGATAGGGGGGCGGTATAGTTTGCCCTGTTCAAGTTCATAGACAGTCCCAATGATAACGTGAGGCTGGATTGATGAAAAATTTATGGATATCGCTAATAAAAGCAATAGCGATTAAATAACGAGATTTCTCGTCGTTGGCACTCAACGCATGGCGGCGAACAACTAGATTTCTCGTCGTTGGCACTCAAAGTGTTAAGAGCAATGGCAGGAGTATGTACCTAGGGTAAAAAATGAAAAAACTCTAACCCTAACTAACCTTACTGTCATGTCCTAATAAACTAACCTACACTGTAGCACTCAACACTTTGATGAACATTGTTACTCAGCTGATAGAGTTGTGCCCTTCCTGATGACTTGTCGTACAGAACCTGTAAGTCGCTTTGGATAAAAGCGTCTGCTAAATGTAAATGTAAATGTAGGGCGGATGGGGGGGGGGGGGGGGGGGGGGGGGGGAGGGAAGAAACTCTACACAGAAACCCAGGGCCGGCGTCTTGCCACTGTGCCATGTTGGCAACTGACAGTGTTTACAGGAACAGTAACCGCTAAAGGCTACTGCTCAAACCCTCCAAGCTGTGTGACCAGGCTGAGATAAGATGAAGATATTCCTTTGTTGATCCCCTTGGGGAAATGTGTGCGTCATAGCAGCATGGGGGAGGGGAGGGGAGAGGGAGGTACAGGTATGGACTGGGTAATAGTAGAAAGACATACATATAGGCAATACAATTATATCTGAATATACAAATATGAGAAGAATAAATGGTGTAAAGTAAACAATATAATTAACTCTGAATATGAGAAAAATAAACAGTGTAAACAATATAATTGACTATGAATATGAGAAAAATAAGCGGTGTAAACAAATGTGCAGATGAGGGTCTGTGTCTGAATATATACTATGAGTAAGAGAAAAAGTAAACAATATACAGATTACTTTTAGGGTATACGGTATACGGCATTCTTGTACAGAATAGCTGGTAGTTGTGGATAAAAGGATAAAATTAGGCTACTTTACCTTATATTATTATTATTGTTCTTTTTTCTATGCACTTCCAACACCCAAAATATGTCAGGCCCTATCTCGATGTCCTCCCCTCTTATTTCCTGTAGAAGGAGGAATTTCCTTGGGAAGCGTCGGGACATTCCTCTCTGCCAGAGGCTGCTGGTGCTGCAGCCAAACACTCCGTCTGCTACACCCGCACAGCCATGGCTCCACCCGCACTGCCATGACACCCCTCTCTCCCTGCTCCACCCCCCAACCCGCACAGCCATGACACTAGGGCTGCACGATTTTGGGAAATAATCTAATTGCGATTATTTGATAATTGCATCATTCCAAATCGCGATTTCGATTTAAAATCGATTAATCGTTCAGCCCTACATGACACCCCTCTCTCCCTGCTCCACCCAACCACCCCCTCAGCCAGGACCCACACACCCCTCTCTCCCTGCTCCACCCCCACCCTCAGCCAGGACCCACACACCCCTCTCTCCCTGCTCCACCCCCTCAGCCAGGACCCACTCACCCCTCTCTCCCTGCTCCACCACCCCCACCCCCTCAGCCAGGACCCACACACCCCTCTCTCCCTGCTCCACCACCCCCACCCCCTCAGCCAGGACCCACACCCCTCTCTCCCTGCTCCACCACCCCCCCCCCCTCAGCCACGACCCACACCCCTCTCTCCCTGCTCCACCACCCCCACCCTCAGCCAGGACCCACTCACCCCTCTCTCCCTGCTCCACCACCCCCACCCTCAGCCAGGACCCACTCACCCCTCTCTCCCTGCTCCACCCCCCCCACCCCCTCAGCCAGGACCCACACCCCTCTCTCCCTGCTCCACCCCCCCACCCTCAGCCAGGACCCACTCACCCCTCTCTCCCTGCTCCACCACCCCCACCCCCTCAGCCAGGACCCACACCCCTCTCTCCCTGCTCCACCACCCCCACCCCCTCAGCCAGGACCCACTCACCCCTCTCTCCCTGCTCCACCACCCCCACCCTCAGCCAGGACCCACACCCCTCTCTCCCTGCTCCACCACCCCCCCCCCCCTCAGCCAGGACCCACACCCCTCTCTCCCTGCTCCACCACCCCCACCCTCAGCCAGGACCCACTCACCCCTCTCTCCCTGCTCCACCACCCCCACCCCCTCAGCCAGGACCCACTCACCCCTCTCTCCCTGCTCCACCACCCCCACCCTCAGCCAGGACCCACTCACCCCTCTCTCCCTGCTCCACCACCCCCACCCCCTCAGCCAGGACCCACACACCCCTCTCTCCCTGCTCCACCCCCCCACCCCCTCACGCAGGACGCATGAATATTAAAGGCAACCAACTTGTGTTCAGCTTTTCGTTCAGCGTTTCTCTGATTGGCCACACGGCCATGTACATATCTACTAGAAACACTGGTGTTCTGTTGTGTGACTGCTGCCGCTTGCCTGCGCGTGGGGGCGGGGGGTCGCGGCCAATCAGAGAAAAGCCGAACACAAGTTGGTTGCCTTTTAATATTCATGCGTCCTGCGTGAGGGGGATATGTCTGTACATATCTGCATATCCACATCTGTCTGTAGTGTACATATCTGCATATACCGGTAATTCTTTTTACTTGTCTGTAGATACTGTATCTATATCTGTGTGTATATATATATGGTAAGAATAAATATATACACGCGTTATATACAGCATTATTGTACAAATGATGTTTATTTTTGGCTTTAAAGCCTGTAGGGTTTCTGTGCGGTTTCTATTTATGTATTTTTTTAGTTTTTTTTCATTTGTTTATTTGTGGATTACACATCAGGTATTTTAAACTCTTGGTCACTGGCCTGCTTGTAGTGACTCTCCATGTCCCACAGTGAGTGGACCAGCACAGTTTAATGAGCCTGGCCACTACCTCCAGAGAGACTGCCTCGGTTCAATTGGAGAAAAGGGTTTTTAATAATAAGAGTTGCCTGTCATAGAGGGAAGAGAGAATTGTGTTTTTTTCTTCTCTTCTTCCCCTCTCAGTGCCTCAGAATGAGAAACAGAGCCAGCGTAGAGTGTGGGTGGATGTTTAGGGTCTAGAGGGAGATCCCTCAACTCGCCTCTCCTCTCCCTTTCTCTTCTCTCGTTCTCTCCTCCTCTCCTCTCCTCTCCTCTCCTCTCACTCCTCTCCTCTCCTCCTCTCCTCTCCTCTCCTCTCTCTCCTCTCACTCCTTTCGTTCTCCTCCCCTCTTGTTCTCCTCTCGTTCTCCTCCTCTCACTCTCCTCTCCTCTTCTCTCACTCCTCTCGTTCTCTCATTCTCTCCTCTCTCGTTCTCCTCTCCTCTCACTCTCCTCTCGTTCTCATCTTGTTCTCTCGTTCTCCTCCTCTCACTCTCCTCTCATTCTCCTCTCTTCTCTCTCCTCTCACTCTCCTCGAACCAGCTAAGACGTCAGAGAGAGGGAGGGAGGGAAGGAAGGAAACTGTCCCCTGACACAGAGGGTTCTGTCAAAATAAACACTACGGGGAAAATGGACATATTTTTCAGATTTCTTCCCTCTTTCTCTCTCTCTGTCTATTTTTCCTCTGTCTCTCTCTGATCGGTCTCTCTCTCCCCCTGTGTCTCTTGTCTGTCTGTCTGTCTCTCACTCCTCTCGTCTATTCTTTGTCTCCATGTCTCTGTCTTTCTCTGTCTCTCCCCCTACCTTCCTTCTTCTCTGGGTGGACATTTAGGATCCAATATGGGATGAGATCTTTTTCCTCTGGGCAAACACATTTTAAACTGGGAGGAATCCATAAAAATAAGCTTCTCTCTCTCTCTCCCTCTCTCCTCTCTCTCTTCTCCCTCACTCTCTTTCCCTCACTCTCTCTCTCCCTCTCTCCCTCTCTCTCTCTCTCTCTCTCTCTCTCCCTCTCTCCTCTCTCCCTCTCTCCTCTCTCTCTCCTCTCCCTCACTCTCTCTCTCCCTCTCTCTCCCCCTCTCCTCTCTTCTTTCCCACCTCTCCCCCTCAGGCATTTCCTGAGCTGTGTGAGCCAGCAGCAACACAGAGGCTGTTTATTCCAAAGACAAAAACACTCTGGCCTTTCGCAATGTTGTCGTCGATGCATGAATGCACATGCCGGACCCTCTGAAAACACGGAGCACAGGGGCAGCAGCACCCAGAACGCTGCTCTCCACTCAGCACAGCTCCCAGTAAACAACAGCACCCAGAACTCTGCTCTCCACTCAGCACATAGCTTAGGCCTAACAAAATAAATTGTTTGGTTCCTGTTGGTCGTCAGTTAAGGCCATGGGTAGGTAGGGAATTCTTTTATTTTATTTTTTATTTTATTTTATTTTTTATTTATGGATAGGGAATTGTTTTTATTTTATTAAAATGTTCACGACAACATGGATGCATGTACCCTGCCAGCATGTTTAATATCCATAATACTAAAGATTAAAATACAAAGACACTGTACTACAAAAGTACAATGTACAAAGGTAGTAGTATTAAAAATGCCACCCCCTAAATACTCACTAAATATCCTGACGTCAGAGAGCTGTGCAAATATTGTGAAATACTTGCTTTTTTATATATCGTCATTATTGACATGGACTGCACATTTTGACTAAGATTTTAAAACGAAACTTTATTGTAAATATATATATATATATGTAATTACATTTTTAAATTTTTTTACTCTCACCTAAATCGGCAGGGTCGGCCGGCAACCGGAACCAAACCATTTATTTTGTATGACCTTACAGTAAACAACAACACCCAGAACGCTCCTCTCCACCCAGAACACCGTGTGTCGTTGCACCCCGTAGTGGCTACTACTCTCCAATTTCACAACCATGATCAAGACGAGCAGTGGCTCAGGAGCCTGAGTGGCCTTGACCGGCAGCGTGTGGAGATGTCCTTGAGAAAGACACCGAATCACTTAACCGCTCCCTGGGTACTAGTGGGCGGCTCGCTGCTCGTAAGTGGTTAGGATAGGTCACATGCAGAGAAATCATTTCTCCATACATTACATACAATACATTACTCTACTTAGTGATGCACGATATATCGGCCGATATGGCAGTTTTTTTACACATCGGTATCGGTCCGATATCAAGATAGGGCCGATATGATTTTTTTTTATTTTATTTTTTTATCTTTATTTAAAAAAAATTATTTTTACATGTTTTGGCCTTAAATAGTTTCAAAATATCAGTCATTTCTGAAAATAAGTTACAAAAAAATAAAAATAAAAAAAAAATAAAAAAAATAGCATTTTGGAAAATAGCTCTTTATTTGATTATCATAAAAAAGTGTTTTCTATACAGAGATATCGACATCGGTAAATATCGGTATCGGCCAGAACAGCGATATTCTCGGTTATCGGTATCGGCCACAATTTTCACATCGGTGCATCACTACTATTATTTTGTTATTATTATATAAGCCCAATAGAAACGTTGCCATCAGACCTGTCCTCTCCTCATCCATTAATCTGTCGGCTCGGTCTTAAGTCTTTATTAATCAACTTTCACTTTTTCCCCCCCCCAAGCCGAATGAGTCGTTTGGTGAAAAATGATAAACGCATCTCTGCTTAACCACTGGATTTAAACAGGTCCGTCTGCATGACTGCAGTTGGGAAACATAATCTCCCATTACGTCCACTCCCAGTATAACAACTCCCAGTGCTCTCAGTCAAACAACTCCCAGTATACACAGCACAGCACATACAGTACATGGTGCCAATGCCGGAGCGTAGACTAAACAGACTAGTCAAGACTCAAGAGTCAGTCTGACATTTAACATACAGTCCTAGATACCGGTATTAGATAGCCTAGTCCAGCGGTCAGCAACCTTTACTATCAAAAGAGCAATTTTTTCCCCTTCCCACAAAATAAAATTCCTCTGGAGCCGCAAAACCTATTTACCCTTAAGATGAAGATAACAGTGTATAACATTTTTAGTTATCCCCAAGCATACGCCACATTTAGCATAAAACGCCTGACAATTGCATACCCAAAGTAATTTGCGATTTATTATACTTTATACTTATAGCACACAGTTTGTTGCATTAATGGAATTATAAAGCAACAAAAAGAAAATGTTTGACTTTTTATTGCTGTTTTTACCTGTTATAACAATGGAAAACCTCAAACTTGTATGAAGAGGAGACAAAACACTGGTGTCTGTAGACCTACTTTGAAATAAAACCCTGAACTATGCAGCTCTATTTGATTCCTTCCCTTATTTGTGGAAAATCTATCAAATGAAAAGATTTTTTTTTGTTGTTCGCAAATTTCTCACCACATATCAGGCATACAGGTAAGCCTGCATCGTTAGATGTGACAGCAAATTAATCTGTCCACGCTGAATTAAACCCTCTATTTTCCTCAGACTTTCCTTTTTTTGGATTTATCCATGGTTAGCTTACTGAGGGGTCAGAAACTCAAGAGTAGCCACTTGCAGACGGCAGGGAGAGGCGCGTGACGTACTGTATATTTTAGTTGATGCAATATTTTAGTTGACTGAATATTTTAGTTGATTAAATATCTTTTTCATTTCAGTGTCACAGTATGACATCGATCTCCAAAATAAGAGATACACATTTTTAATTTTAATTTTTTTTGGTCAGGGAGCCGCAGCTCATTGGCTAAAGAGCCACATGCGGCTCCGGAGCCGCTGGTTGCCGACCCCTGGCCTTGTCCTAGGTACTAGACCCATATAACTATGTATGTTAGCATGTACAATAATGCTGTATATACCATTATATCCACATCTGTACATAGTTACCTGCATATAATCTTTTTTAAATGTCTGACTGTAGATACTATATCTATATCTGTACATACCCCTTACCTACTCTTACTAGTTACGCTGCTGGCCAGTATAACTTACTACCATAGTGTCTTTATACCTGTATCACTGTACACAGGCTCATACAGAAACAAGCATTTCATCATAAAGTATTCTGTATTTTGTTGTGACAAATAAACAAACTTGAAACTAGATACAAATGTTTTAGACTAATGTACAGAAAAAAGGTACCGTTGCTGGGTACCGGTATCGATTCCCAGGTACCGGTTCAAATGTGATCGGTACCCAACCCTACTGGATGTAGCTGCGGCACGGCATCCTGACGGACTCAAAACGTCGGCTGTTGGACAGCTCCTCTGCCAGGAGAGAGACCCAGGCTGCCGAGAGAATGGCGGCTTGTCCAAAAGCATGATCCGCTGCTCATCCTGACTCGCACACATCGCTTCTTTCAAAGTCCTCATCTATCCAGGGAAGGTTTGCTGAGCAGTGAGCACACTGTATGCTTCCTCCCCAGCCTTACCCTGCAACATACTCCAGGGCTTTCTCCCCAGGACTTTCAAAAGAAGATGGTTTGGAGTAGGGGTGGTCCTGAGGCGGGGCTATGCTTCCTGTCTGCTAGGCAAACAGATTTGCAAGCCATTTGCCGGGATTTCCTGCAACTTAAAAACATAATTTCAATTAAATAGTTCCAAATAAGTTATGTACCGTAATTCCTCTAATAGTAACCGGGTCTCAAATACAAGCCGGGTCTCTATTAATGGCCGGGTGCGCTCTTGAGCTAAGCAATTATAAGCCGGCCTCCTAATACAAGCCGGGTTACCAATATACTGAGCTGCATACTGAGCTGCTAAGGTAAAGTTACTTGATTTCACTTTGAAAACGTTGAAATGACCAGTGACTACCTGTAATTGCACTGTTTACTATTTCATACAGTACTTGGTTTCAATAAATGAACCCAGTACATTTTACTGGGTTCAAACTGACACAAAATGTTGATTTATTCATTATGATCCGTTTGAAAATTTGAAATATAGGCCTCCCTCTTATACAGGCCTCCTCCTAATACAAGCCTGGTACCCGCTACAGTTGAAACAAATACAAGCCGGGGTTACTATTAGAGGAATTAGAAAAAGATTTGCAAGCCATTTGCTGTGATTTCCTGCAACTTAAAAACATAATTTCAATTAAATAGTTCCAAATAAGTTATGTATTTAAGCCCCAAGCTTTCACTGCAAAAATAAACAAATAAATATATATATGGTGGTGGTGGCGTGTTGTCATAGTGGCGCTGTGCCCCTATATACCATTGTTTAGGCAAGGCCCTGAACTCGTATATTTCACATTCAGACCTGAGAGCTTCCCGCTGTAGCTCCACTGGTGGTTAAAGTGCCTTGCTCAAGGGCCACATCTCTCAGGGGGTAGTTGGAGGGGAAGGGGAAAGCGTTACTCATTCTCTTCCCCCGTCCAAGATTCCTCCCGCCGATCAAACCACGAGAGCTTTCCCCCCCCCGTCACCAGCCCGCTCCTGTAACCCTCAGGGCTCAGGCGGTCACCATTTTGTTTCTCCGAATAAGAATGTTTTCCTGTTTTTCATATCGGTCGGGACTCGGGACTATAAAAAAACCAAATGGAGACAATGACACGGCTTGTCTGAGAGCGTCTCCTCCCGCTCGCCCCGACCCCCCTGTCCTCCTCCCACCGTCTCTCTCTCATCCCCCTCCTGTTTCTTTCCGTTCCCGCCGGGGATCACGGCTGTCACTTATCCCGACCTTCGCAGCCCTCCTCCTCCTCTGCAGAGCGGACGGCAGCCTCTGTGATGAAAGCTGTCCCGCCCTCCTCCTCCTCCTCTGCAGAGCGGACGGCAGCCTCTGTGATGAAAGCTGTCCTGCCCTCCTCCTCCTCCTCCTCCTCTGCAGAGCGGACGGCAGCCTCTGTGATGAAAGCTGTCCCGCCCTCCTCCTCCTCCTCTGCAGAGCGGACGGCAGCCTCTGTGATGAAAGCTGTCCTGCCCTCCTCCTCCTCCTCTGCAGAGCGGACGGCAGCCTCTGTGATGAAAGCTGTCCTGCCCTCCTCCTCCTCCTCCTCTGCAGAGCGGACGGCAGCCTCTGTGATGAAAGCTGTCCTGCCCTCCTCCTCCTCCTCTGCAGAGCGGACGGCAGCCTCTGTGATGAAAGCTGTCCTGCCCTCCTCCTCCTCCTCCTCCTCTGCAGAGCGGACGGCAGCCTCTGTGATGAAAGCTGTCCTGCCCTCCTCCTCCTCCTCCTCCTCTGCAGAGCGGACGGCAGCCTCTGTGATGAAAGCTGTCCTGCCCTCCTCCTCCTCCTCCTCCTCTGCAGAGCGGACGGCAGCCTCTGTGATGAAAGCTGTCCCGCCCTCCTCCTCCTCCTCTGCAGAGCGGACGGCAGCCTCTGTGATGACAGCTGTCCTGCCCTCCTCCTCCTCCTCTGCAGAGCGGACGGCAGCCTCCGTGATGACAGCTGTCCTGCCCTCCTCCTCCTCCTCTGTAGAGCGGACGGCAGCCTCTGTGATGAAAGCTGTCCCGCCCTCCTCCTCCTCCTCTGCAGAGCGGACGGCAGCCTCCGTGATGAAAGCTGTCCCGCCCTCCTCCTCCTCCTCTGCAGAGCGGACGGCAGCCTCTGTGATGAAAGCTGTCCTGCCCTCCTCCTCCTCCTCTGCAGAGCGGACGGCAGCCTCTGTGATGAAAGCTGTCCTGCCCTCCTCCTCCTCCTCCTCTGCAGAGCGGACGGCAGCCTCTGTGATGAAAGCTGTCCTGCCCTCCTCCTCCTCCTCCTCTGCAGAGCGGACGGCAGCCTCTGTGATGAAAGCTGTCCTGCCGTGCCGTTCCCTCGTGGCTCTCGTTCACGTGTCTGGAGGTCCGCGATGACTTGTTAAGGTGTAGACTCATCATGCATTATAGTTGGTCAGGTTCAAGTTCAAGTTTTGTTTACATTTTCACATATAATAAGGTACATAATGGTCAATTTATGATGAATCGTTTTTTTTTCGGCCTTTGTTTACAGATAAATCAAACGCACACATGTGGACTTTCAAAAAGGAAAAGGAAAAAAATCACAAATGTACATATTCAAAGTAAGCTCACACACAAAATCCAAACTCAATGACTGAAAAATGGAATAGGCTGAAGCACATGCTTATTTTTGCCTATCCTTTACAATTCTTAAAAACTAAATATACTTTAATATAAGAAAGAAAAACTTAAAATATGCTGCAAGATATAATCATTTTCCCCTTTTCTTTAAGGCTGCATTTATATAGCAGCTTTTATCCAAAGCGCTTTACAATTTGTTCCTCACATTTGACTCATTCACTCACACATTCACACACGACAGCAGAGGCAACCATGCAAGGCGACCGTCGGTAGTGTGCAAGTAAAGGGTTAACCTTCTGTCGTGTGGCAGTGAAAGGGTTAAGAAACTAAAACCGGTAAGACCGCACCCCCCTGCCTGGGCTAAGCTGTCAAAGAGCTTGTTGAAAGCTTGCTAGGCTACCGGTTGCATGGCAACTACTAGGCATCTCGCACGGTTGTGTATGGGCCACCAGATGCCTACTTGCAGGTGCGTCAGCTATAGGGATTTCAGTGATTTTGCGAGATAGAGGGTTTGACCTTTGACCTTTTCGTTGTGGAGGCCCCTCAATCCAATGTTGGGTCCCTAAATTGGCACTTGGCAGTCATCGAAACGTTGAGAACCCCTCGGACTCGGAGTATGTATTTGAAATAAGTTAGTTCTAAACGAGATGGGTGCAATTAAGATATTCCAATTACCGCTAACTAAATGATTTACTCCTATGAAAGTAAAAACTCATTATTGAAGGTACTGTATTAGCTGGGCAAATACGAGACCTTTTTGTTTTCACGTCGTCAATAATCCCGTAGTTTCAGTTTCAGGTAATGATGTTTCCCGGATACCGCGCCGGAAACCAAACCCCTTAATTTATTTTCGCCGTTTGTGTATATTTGTCTTTTGGCAGCTCACTGTGCGCTTGTTTATCATTACTTAGGCCTAATGAGCCTTTCCCCCATTCAGTTCCCACTCAGTTTGACATCACCGATGTTAAATTACTGCCTCACACACACAAAGAGAAGCTAAGCCAGTACACAGGAGAAGCAGGGGCCCAGAGAGATACAGCGATTAATCATTTGGACATATTAAACCAGGGGGTCGGTTTACAAAGAGAAGCCAGGGGCCATTTCTGAGATCCAAGTTGCTCTTGGCAATTTCTGCTTTTAACAAACATTGCAGAAAAACTGCAATTAAATAGGGCAATTGATTTAGTAGATACAGACCTAAGTACAGGAGCTGCTTTTGGGCTGGAATCTGTGGAGAGAACAACGTAGATACAAGGATAAATAATCCTGTAATTATAACTCGCATAATTTATGTTATTCTCGTGGTTTAGGAGAGTCCAATAGATCTTTGTAAACATGAAACATTCTCTTCCAACGTCGGGAGTCCAGTCTGTGCCGTCATCAAGTCATGCTTTATGGAGCTGCTCCTTCTACAATACACTATAATGGGAGATTGATTTTGTGGACACACATTGTTTGTATTCGATCTATTTTGTACACATTGTTTGTATTAGATTGATTTTGTGCCTACACGTTGTTTGTATTCTATCTATTCTGTGCATACAGATTGTTTGTATTAGATCTATTTTGTGCATACAGATTGTTTGTATTAGATTTATTTTGTGCATACAGATTGTTTGTATTAGGCTGAATTCCCCCTTTTTAAAAGTCCTCCCCTGATCGGTCGAGATAAAGCACAACCCTACGTCATGTTAAGAGATAAAGCACAACCCTACGTCATGTTAAGAGATAAAGCACAACCCTACGTCATGTTAAGAGATAAAGCACAACCCTACGTCATGTTAAGAGATAAAGCACAACCCTACGTCATGTTAAGAGATGAAGCACAACCCTACGTCATGTTAAGAGATGAAGCACAATCCTACGTCATGTTAAGAGATAAAGCACAATCCTACGTCATGTTAAGAGATAAAGCACAACCCTACGTCATGTTAAGAGATAAAGCACAACCCTACGTCATGTTAAGAGATAAAGCACAACCCTACGTCATGTTGAGAGATAAAGCACAACCCTACGTCATGTTAAGAGATGAAGCACAACCCTACATCATGTTAAAAGATTAAAGCACAACCCTACATCATGTTAAGAGATAAAGCAGCATCTTATTAGCTGATGCCGATCGCTGGACATGTCCAGTTATTGATTGCACTGCGACCGGGTCAGATTCCCCTTCCATTGCTCATGTTGGAGCTGTTGTTAAAACGTTGCACAAAATGACTCCGGAGTGGGAGACAAAAGTTTAGAAAGGCCTCTTTATCTGCAGCGGTGCAGCTGGTGTTCAGTGCACACAGCGTCGCTCTTTGTTTGCTCACACTGTGTTTTCTGGGCTTTGACGTAGCGATGCACCACCTTTTCACCTTTAACAGGGCTTCAGGGTATTGCACTTGTGCTAAAAGCATTCAAGTATTGAGCTTAATATCCAGCACCGGTTTTGCTCAGACTACTTGTGTTGAGCAATAAAGTTGAGACTAAGTATTCATTTGTTGTCATTGGACACGTGGTGTAGCCTTAGCCTATTATTTAGATACAATCCAATTTTCTCCTTATTTGATGTGAAAAAGGCGAGTTGCCTTACTTGGAATCCTGACGGGTCACACATCAGATTTAGTATTGTTGAAATGATCTGACACCAGTCCCTCCCTATTTTACCCTAGAATTGGCCTCACAGCCGATTCCTATTATTTTTCACACATCGTTGGTATTTTTCCTCCTTTAACCACGGGCCTAGTTGATGCATTTCTTGTGAACGCCATGGAAACAATGTACAGAATGATGCAGTATGTCCCTGCTAGGTTTGGGTACCGAACTTTTTTTAATTACATCGGTACTACCGAGTACCTATTAAGACTAGATCAATCGTCGGTACCAAATGCTGGTACCTTTACCTATGTTTAGTATGAGAATGTAATATACTAGACAAGGGGGAGCCTTTTCCACAAATATATATATTACTGTCCCGTCTCTTGGGTCTTTGGAAAGACCAGTTGAGGTCAGAGGAGTTTGATAATATTTACTGAGGATGGCCAGCTAATGTTGATATTTATGCAATTTAGTTTGCGTGATTACAACAATAAATAACAATGTCGAAATTGAGAAGTTTGGACTTTTTTAATGTGAACAGTCAGTACCCAACCCTAGTTCCCACCGGTTTGGTGGTTATTTGTGACGGTGACGACATGCCAGGCTGAGCGAGGGAACCCTAGTCAAGTTGTGGAAGTGTGTGCAATGCATGCAATGCAATCTGCACTTTTAGAACGGAATCGACTTACCGTCTTGATATTCTACTGGGCTGCCAGGAATGCATCTACTCCTGTATATATGGAAAATGCTGAGGTGGATTAGGTTGAGGGAGCCAGGTTGTAATCTTTTTATAATCTGCAGTTGATGAATAAAGGGATTGTATCTTGAGTGAAGCAGGGATGGAGGCTCGGGGCCAGATGCTGCCCTGTTACAGGTAAGAGGGACCATGATACTGCATCACCGTGTCTGTCTGGACATGATACATAGCTGCTATAAATAGAGAAGAAACACCACGCTCATCTGGCAGGTTAAGAAGACCACCAAAGGGTCGACGGTAGGGGTGGGAATCGCCAGAGACCTCACGATACGATACTATCGCGATACTTGCGTCACGATACGATAGTATCGCGATACTAAATACATCGCGATTTTCAAAAAAACAAACTGAACTGTTTGTATTAGTCATATTCCAACTTAACTGAATGCACATGTGTGTGTGGACTACTGTACTATTACAGGTATTGAAATGAACAATGCAACTTCCTTATAATTTTTTTTATGAATAATTAAATATCGATACTTGGTGTCCCTGTATCGATACAGTATCGCCACGCAAAGTATCGCGATACTACACTACGTATCAATTTCCCCCCCCCACCCCTAGTAGACGGCCAAAAGGGATCAGGCATACAGGCTTGATCTGATTACAATCTGAACCATGTTACTGTGAAGAGGTTTAGTAGCCTAATTCTGACTCTTGTACAGTGCACCCCCCCCCCCCCCCCCGCTAGGTTATTACTCCAAATGTTCAAGAGCATCGATTGTAATTAGAGTTTTGTAGGGCTGACTGAAGCTTCTATCGATGGTAATCATGGCCATGATTTGAATGCTGCATTTTCTTCCTTATAGAAAAATGCAAAACAAATGTGGCTACGTCGGCGTGTGATTGCATAATCACAGGGTCAATGGTGAGGTTTGGGTGGCTTTCTTCACCCATTCCCTTCATTTACATTTTACATTTAGTCATTTAGCTGACGCTTTTATCCAAAGCAATTTACAAGTTCTGCACGACAAGTCATCAGGAAGGGCACAACTCTATCAGCTGAGTAACAATGTTCATCAAAGTGTTGAGCGCTACATACAGTGTAGGTTAGTTTATTAGGACATAAGTGCATGACAGTAAGGTTAGTTAGGGTTAGATTATTTTTTTTCATTTTTTATTATTATTATTTCAGATAATGCCGGTTGAAGAAGTGCGTCGACGGCGAAAGATTGGACGGGTTTCGGCTGTCCTAACTGGGGTGGGTGGGTAGTTCATTCCACCATTGTGGGGCAAGGACTGAGAAAAGGCAGCTTCTACCTTCATTACTCCGTCTCCTCAGTCCTGAGCTGCCAGTAACGGTGATGGTTGGAGTTGACTCAATGGGGCGACAGTGGCTCAGTGGGAGGTAGAGCTGTCGTCTGGCAATCCTTAGGTTCCCGGTTCGATTCCCGCCCCTCCCCGGGCAGCGTGTCGATGTGTCCTTGAGCAAGACACTTAACCCCTAATTGCTCCCGATGAGCAGGTTGGCACCTTGTGCATGCATGGTTGCCTCCGCCGTCACTGTGTGAATGTAAGTGAATGTGTGAGTAACAAATTGTAAAGCGCTTTGGATAAAAGTGCTATGTAAAAAAGCAGCCATTTACCATTGCATCAGTCCTGAGCTGCCAGTAGCAGTTGACTTTGCTTTTTGTTCCATTTCAATCCATCCCACCCTTTGGCCCCCGATTTAGTTACAAAACGGGTTGCTTTGAATGTCAACATTGACCCTGTAGTCTGCCTCTTGGGCATAGGGGTAGTTGGTATACAATCGGCACTTACGCAACGCATCATTACACTAGCACATATGTCAGTTAAGCGTACAATCATGATGAACTGGAAGATCCAAAAGCCAAATAGTTTCTGCATGGACACCTGGATGAGGGATTTCATGGACCTATTGACAATGGAACGAGCAGCCGCCCTCAACGCTGGCTGAACATGACCATGGCGAGGACGGTCCCTGGATCTATATAAGGACATACTTGGAGAATAGTTATGACTGAAATGTTTGATCTGCACCCCCCCCCCCCCCATTTTGTTAGTGTGTTTTGTCTGTATTGTACCGTTTGTGAGTTTTGTTTTGTCTGTATTGTATTGTATTGTACTGTATTGTATTGTTTATTGTTTGTGAGTTTAGTTTTATTTGTATTGTACTGTTTGTGAGTTTAGTTTTGTCTGTATTGTACTGTATTTATGTTGAGCTGTTTTGTGTTTCAAACTATTAATAAAAAAAAAAGAAAAAAAAACATTGACCCTGTATTGGTTTGTGTTGAGAAATTGTGCTGAGCTATAACAGAAACACGACACGTGTCGCCTCATTCATCAAGGCACTTCAAAGATCCCCTCCAGAGGTTCTATAATTGCATAACAATTTGCATAAATACTGACTTTCCACCAAATTGATTAGTATATTACCGAAAATGCCTAGGCAGCATCTCTACACCTTTACCCTCATTGAAATTGGCACCAAGCACCCATTGATATTTACCAAGAATGCCAAGTTGGCAGCTCATCTTCTTTCAAGACACGCCAATAATACCTACTCTGCTTGCCGTGCATGCCGAAGCTAAGGTTTCAAGTGACCACATATTGGCTCACGATAGGTGTGACCTATTCGCGACATCACACGTGCAACTCGGATTTTTGAGAGAAGCTCGTTCTCACCAGGGAAGAATTTTAATATAATAATATTAATATACCCTTATTATAACAGACTGGGCCTGTCGGTGGCAAAACAACTCTTTTTAGTGGATGTACTTTTGCACGTTTTCCCATTGTGATTACATTATGATTACATTGCGGCTGCTGGCTGAAGAGATCTACCTCAATACGGGATCAATTAGGGGTGTAACAATGCATCGATTAAAATGTGACGATTCAACTGCATCGATTTGAAAATGTCCATAAAATCTGTAGCCTATAGATCTTGCAGCACCGGTCGCGCCTCGACCAGAAGAGCTTGGTGATTCATTTTCATGCCTCGCTGTCGGGAGGGGCTTTCACTTGTGTTTGTATTAGATCTATTTACTTTTGTTTGGCCCAACTCTTGTGCGACTCTTGTGATTTAGCTTAAAGAGGTGATCGTTTCTCAGCTCCATTAGTGCAGCTTTAAGATAAATCATCTGAAGTGTGAAAAGGCGGAATGGAGTAACGTCAGCCTTACGTAACTCCTGTGGGGCTATAAATACTGAACTTAAACATAACTCGGCGCTCGCTGTGCTTTACTTATTCATCACTCTCTTTAATGACAGGGGCGACAGTGGCTCGGGAGGTAGAGCAGTCGTCTGGCAATCTGGAGGTTCCCGGTTCGATTTCCGCCCCTCCCGGGCAGCGTGTCGATGTGTCCTTGAGCAAGACACTTAACCCCCACTTGCTCCCAATGAGCAGGTTGGCACCTTGCATGGTTGCCTCCGTCGTCGGTGTGTCAATGTGTGAGTGAATGGGTCAAATGTGAGGAACAAATTGTAAAGCACTTTGGATAAAAGCGCTATATAAAAAAGCAGCCATTTACCATTTAGTGACTCCACGCCTCTCCAAGTGGAGCCTTTTCGTTGCTCATGGTTTCTTCTTGCACTTTTTCAAGTCAGATAAGACGAGATAAGTCGTTCCTTTATTGATCCCCTTGGGGAAATTCGGGCGTCATAGCAGCGTGGGGGAGATGCGGTACAGGTATGGGCAGCGTAATAGTAGAAATACATAAATATAGGCAATATAATTTAGATCTGAATGAGAAAAACTAACTCTGAATATATAAATAGATAAAAAATAAACAGTGTAAATATAGGTGCCGATGAGTGTCTGTATGCCCTATCTGTTATATTAAATATTACAATGAATATAGGAGGCAATAAAGAATTTGAAACTGAATGTATATACTATGAGTAACAGTAAAAGTAAACGGTAGACACAAGGTGCAGTATATATACACAAGGTACCCTAACTGGCATGATGTACATCATACGTTGGGGACCCAAGTGAGATTTTCTTTGTAGCACCGTGGGGCTCAGGGCTTCTTTCAGGCATCACAAACATGAAGGTTCTCTATGGTGCTGGTCTCTGTGGTGGTGGTCTCTGTGGTGCTGGTCTCTGTGGTGCTGGTCTCTGGGATGCTGGTCTCTGTGGTGGTGGTCTCTGTGGTGGTGGTCTCTGTGGTGGTGGTCTCTGTGGTGGTGGTCTCTGTGGTGGTGGTCTCTGGTGGTGGTCTCTGTGGTGGTGGTCTCTGTTGTGGTGGTCTCTGTGGTGGTGGTCTCGGTGGTGGTGGTCTCGGTGGTGGTAGCAGCAGGCTGGAGTGGTATAATCAGCAACAGAAAACACTGTGCAGATGCACCATAAAAAAGATAAACACTATTATTGTGTCAGTATGAGGAATCATCCATGTGTGGTGGACCTGATTGATATTGCAGTGGGCTGTAATAAATCCATATTGGCCTATAGGAAATGCATCATTGATTAAGACTGCTGACTTAAAAAGGATAATCCGGGTTATTTTCAAGCTAGATCCTATTTTCCTATTATCTGGCATCTTGGCAATTTGACTCCGACCCAAATCTCATCAATTGGACGAATGAGCCGGTTGTTTTTCTGGGCACTCGATGTGGCTGCAGCTCTCCTGGCTGCAAATCAGTCCAAAAGGGCAACTTTACAACAGATTGTCCTCAAAAACACAGCAGCCAGAGTTTCCGCTAGAAAGAATTGTGTTTATTGAGCTTATTGCAATAATGTTCTACCCGATGCTTATTATTGTCAATCAAAGTTGTAATAATTAACGTTACATTACCTCCACTCTGTCTGCACTGTAGCAGCTCTCTCTCGACTCATGAAACGGCAGATGTATTGAGAATAAAGTGTTTTGGTGCAGTGTTTGAGTCCATGTAGCACAAGCTAGCCACAATTTAAGCTTGTCCGTCCATATCGTGGGATAAGAGTTAGAGGGAGACAGAGTAGGGTACACAGGAGAGAAGGTTCTTTATTGAGACGGTATGCAGGCTGACAGGGAGACAGAGTAGGGGAGACACAGGAGAGAAGGTTCTTTATTGTGACAGTAGGAAGGCTTAGAGGGAAACTGAGTAGGGGAGACACAGGAGAGAAGGTTCTTTATTGAGACAGTAGGAAGGCTGAGAGGGAGACACAGGAGAGACACAGGAGAGAAGGTTCTTTATTGAGACAGTAGGAATACTTGTGAGGGAGACATAGGAGAGAGTAGAGACACAGGAGAGAAGGTTCTTTATTGAGACAGTAGGAAGGCCGAGAGGGAGACAGAGTAGGAGAGACACAGGAGAGAAGGTTCTTTATGGAGACGGAAGGAAGGCGGAGTCCTAGCAGGTGAAATGTGAGTCACCGTGGAGATGTAAACAGGTCTGTCCTGGACCTGCTCGTCCACACACAACAATCATCAATAAGTGATCATCACGTCCACACACAACAATCATCAATAAGTGATCACGTCCACACACAACAATTATCAATTAGTGATCACGTCCACACACACAACAATCATCAATAAGTGATCATCACGTCCACACACAACAATCATCAATAAGTGATCACGTCCACACACAACAATTATCAATTAGTGATCACGTCCACACACACAACAATCATCAATTAGTGATCACGTCCACACACACAACAATCATCAATTAGTGATCACGGCTGAACAAAATAGCTTGTTTACCGCCGCTAACTGGTGTCACGTCAGGATGGCCTTGGATCAGGTTCCCCGGGTGACGACTGCCTGTTCGCACACGCTGCTCCACACGCTGCTGAGGTGCGAAGGCAACCCAACCCAGACTCTGTGTGTGCATTGGTACCCTTGGATGGGGGGGAAGCTAAGAATAGCCTGATAGGAAGTGTTTCATCATTGAGATATCTGGCTCTGTGTTCTGTGCGACGGCCGGACGGCTTTAAATGACAAGTCGAGTCTTGACTTTAGGCACATAGCGCACATTGCTGCGGTTATTAGCACCTACTTACTGGTCACAGGAGGCTTCAATAACGTTGGGGTGATAATCCATTTTGTGAATACATTGTTGAAACAACATCTTTGTTGGCCGACGGCTCCTGCTATCTTAACGTAAAGGGGCTGTGCTTTGCATAGCTTAATTAACGTGCATAACATACCTGTGTAACCTTAAGTAGCGTGTGTTCCACTGGGAAAGCATCAGCATCACTGCATACACTTTGTTTAATCCAAACGTCCATTCGGAAACGTTGTATTATGAAATAGGACGGGTGAGCCTGTGAGTCACTCAACCCTCTTTTTTGCATGATTGATTCATTTCCTGATAATGTATGACGGGGACCCCTCCTCCTCATCCCGACTAGACTGTGTTGTTGTGACCTGTGTTCGTGTGTGACTTTCGAATTATTGTAAACACAACATAGTACTGTGATATTCTGATATATATCACATTCTGATATATATTTTTAGTGTAAACGAACATTGAAAAAAAATATATATAGAGGTTCGAAGCCATTAATTAAGATTTGAATGCCAACGTAACGAACGAAGGTCTGAACGTTTGAGCTCAGCCCTACTCTACATGTTAAAATGAGTGGTCTACATGTTAAAATGAGTGGTCTACATGTTAAAATAAGTGGTCTAGATGTTGAAATGACTCAATGAGTGGTCTACATGTTAAAATGAGTGGTCTACATGTTAAAATGAGTGGTTTACATGTTAAAATAAGTGGTCTACATGTTAAGATAAGTGTCTACATGTTAAAATTAGTGGTTTACATGTTAAAATAAGTAGTCTACATGTTAAAATGAGTGGTCTACATGTTAAAATTAGTGGTTTACATGTTAAAATGAGTGGTTTGCATGTTAAGATAAGTGGTCTACATGTTAAAATCAGTGGTCTACATGTTAAAATGAGTGGTTTACAAAAACTTTACATGTTAAAATAAGTGGTCTACATGTTAAAGTCAGTGGTCTACATGTTAGGACAGTGTTTCCCCTATATGCATTCAGCAGCGGCGAATATAAATATAAATATAATATAAAAATATATATATATATTTTTTTTTGTATCATTTCATTTGGGCTGTGGGGGGTGCTTAGTGTAAAAGACTGACCTGAGGAAAAGGCTGCAGGGAGAAAGCATTGCAGTCTAGTCGATTTTGTGTTTTGAGCACAATGTTCATCATAGATCTAGCCTCTTTATTTTGCTCACCGCTGCTGATTTTTTTTTCAGGGGAAACACTGTATGATAAGTGGTCTAAATGTTAGAATAAGGGGTCTACAACTAACATGTTAAAATAATATCGCTACACTGCGACAACCATCAGTAACATGGGTCTCCCCAGTCCCTGCTGCTCTGCAGCAAACACAAAATACATGTTCTGGTATGGTATCCCGTTCCCACTGTATCCAATCAGGAGAGAGAACTCCACACTGCAAACCTGCAGAAGATACCCATATGATTGGTGAAACCGTGATGATATGATTGGTTCTTCTGCTGGTCGATCTCAGTGCTGGGAATGTAACACGGGCGGAGCTGTGCTTCCTGTTGCATCAAATGGGCTTGTAATCCCAGACAATATCCACAATATTACCACTGTATGCTTCAGAGATCAGGGAACATATTACAGAAGAGTATTATAACACTCTCGCTTCTATTCTCAGAAATAGCAGTTCGTTTATCTGCCCTTCATATTGTCAACGTTATTTATTTATTTATTTCCTCTCTACCGGCGCGGTATATCCCAGAGGGTGATTTTAATATCGGAGTGGTGATGACATTCTGTCCTCTTCCCCCAGCGCTGGCTCGGTGCCCCTGTCCCTACAGTATTGAATCTGTACCGTTGTTTTTCAGGTATTGAGATACCGGTTTCAAGCCAAGGCATCGGAATACACAAGGTACTGAAAAGCGCCAACGTGTTGCTTGGTTTTGCAATAGGTGTTTTTGTATGTAAATGGTGCATTTATATTGTGCTTTTATCCAAAACGCTTTACAATTTCGTTCCTCACATTTTCACTCACATATTCACACACCGATGGCAGAGGCAACCATGCAAGGTGCCAACCTGCTCATCGGGAGCAATTAGGGGTTAAATGTTTAGGCAGAGAGAAAAAAAACTAAGAAACATAGAACCACAGGGGAAACGGGGAACAATATGAAATACACAGGAACATAGAGCCACAGTAACAAACAACAACAACAGGTTGGAGGAGTGAGGTTATGTGGTGGGTAGGGACTAGGGAAGATTAAATGCTAGGGAGAGAACAGGTGAGAGGTTTTGAGACGGGAATTGAAGGTGGAGAGTGAGGGAGAGAGTCTCTGATGGTCTGAGGGAGGGTGTTCCAGAGTCGGGGTGCGTGCAGCACGTGAGATGTTTGGATGACGGTACGGTGAGGGAAGCAGTGGAAGAGGACCGGAGGGAACGGGTGGGGCGGTGAGGGAGACGGAGGTCAGTCAGGTAGGACACTACGTGTGTCCGAACTTGATGTTAAGACTATATAGGTTTTCAAAATAATAACGTCATAGCCGAGTGGGGATGATTACGGCTAGACACCATAGGCACTTCAGTCTTGGTGCTTGACCGTTCAGGAACTCATATAGAGGTGTGTGTGTGTGGTATTAATTGTTTAACCGAAGTGAAATAGCACTTCAAAGCTTTAGGCTTACATACTGTATAATCCGTGCATAGTGGAAATGTGAGGCTTAAACGCTTTGTCTTGTAAGGCTAGGCTCATGCATTCTACTTATGTCACGGGATTACAGCTCATTTTTATGATACTTTCATTCAGGAGTGCACACCACTTGTCAGGTTGTATGGGTATTAATATGTGATTTGAAATGTTCATTGTTAAAGCTTTTATTGCAGATTAAAGTGGGGCTTTCCACATCTAGTAGACCTTTAGTAATGTCCCCTATGTTATATACTGGATCTGTTGCTCTTAACGTATTGTAAATATATATATACATACATACTATAGATTCTATATCTGTATCCTCAAACAACTACTACAAGGAGAATCTTCAACAATAATATATCATTGTCAGATTAGTTGTGATACCCTGGTATAATTATTACAGTAAACAAATGAGACCATTGCATAAACAATTGGTAGTCTAATTATCATGAAAAGACCACATTTCCCTTTACAGCGTTGCTTGATGTTTCAAGAGGGAAGCCACTTTGTGATGCAAAAACACTTGTTTAATTAATGCCTTCAAAATACGCACCCTTTACAGCGTTTTATAGGCTTTTAAACATAGGATGCATATACATGCAGACCATTTTGCAACACATTTCAATTATTGCCTGAGGAACGAGTTGCAAAGTAGTCTTCATGAATATCCAGCCTATCCAGTCTATAAAACACTGTAAAGGACATTCATTAAAGTGTTTTGCATCATACAGTGCACTGCCTACCCTCTTAATTTTGAACATTTTCAACTCTTTCCTTTTTTGGAACCCTATTATCTGCCCATTTCTTTGTGTGGTACCTTCATTTAGCAAAGTGTTTGCCATTTGTTCCCGCCCCCTGGCATCTTCCCACGCACAATTTGTTTTGATGAAGCTACAAAAACAGCCCCTTCTAACCGTGAATGTGGAGTTATTCTTGATTGTGCCTCAATGCCACTCAGCACAACTCCTGTGGATCCGTCACATTCTCGTCAACACGCGTTTAAAGGAGTGGCCCGGTGATGCCCCTAAAATCTGATTGGCCACCCAAGGTGCCGCCGTGGGGGCTTATTAGGCCGTGACCGGGTGAACAGTCTCAGTATATCCTATTCTCAGGGTATCTCAATTTAAAGCCTTCATTTGCACAGGTATTACATATTTTGGGGGGGGGGGGGGGGGGGGGGCAGTCTGGCTGTCAGGAGATAAAATATTATTAAATATATGACTTGCTTTTGTATTCAAGTGGTTGTTTTTTGCCGGTGGAAGTGGTATTAAAATGTTGTAAAAAGTCTTTACATTTAAATGGTTGAAGCCGGCAGATACCCTGGATTCTGTGCCTGCCTGGTCATATTTTATTCACACAACAAGCTGTTCTTCACCGTGAGCAGAAAACACACCATGTGAGGCCAACAGAGCAGCTATGAGCAGAATTGGTCGATGGTTTAGTCTCTCTCCCTCTCTCCCACAGCTGCCGCATCTGTGAATCGCTAACACCGTTAGCTTGTTAGCTAACTATCTAACAACGTTAACCAAACCATTGGGATAGACCTGCCATTGTGGCTCTTCAGCTTAAAACCTCTCCAGAAGCTACTGGGATCTATTTCCACCTGGATTAGTTCGTCCAGTAAACAGAGCGTGCAGCTGTGTGCAGTAAACAGTGCTGTGATTGCAGGTCTAGCGTATCGCACTAGGCTGTCAATCAAAGTCATTGGGGCGGGTCTAACCTATTGAACTGGCCAGGCTTGATGCACCACAGATGCCACGGACCTGGTTGTGTAATAATAAGTATTGGTTGTTATGCTTTCTGTATATGTTGCAAATTAACAAAGCAGAGAGTATAGCTTGACGCTGGTGTCTGTTGTTATGGTTGTTGTGGTCAGGGCTTGACATTAACCTTTTGGCTCACCAGCCACTGTGGCTAGTGGTTTGAATGAATGAAAGAACTTGGACCAGGCCTAACCATGAAGAGATCTGCTCCTGAGGAAGAATGAATGAAAGAACTTGGACCAGGCCTAACCATGCAGAGATCTGCTCCTGAGGAAGAATGAATGAAAGAACTTGGACCAGGCCTAACCATGCAGAGATCTGCTCCTGAGGAAGAATGAATGAAAGAACTTGGACCAGGCCTAACCATGAATAGATCTGCTCCTGAGGAAGAATGAATGAAAGAACTTGGACCAGGTCTAATCATGAAGAGATCTGCTCCTCCTGAGGAAGAATGAATGAAAGAACTTGGACCAGGCCTAACCATGAAGAGATCTGCTCCTGAGGAAGAATGAATGAAAGAACTTGGACCAGGCCTAATCATGAAGAGATCTGCTCCTGAGGAAGAATGAATGAAAGAACTTGGACCAGGCCTAACCATGAAGAGATCTGCTCCTCCTGAGGAAGAATGAATGAAAGAACTTGGACCAGGCCTAACGACCATGAAGAGATCTGCTCCTGAGGAAGAATGAATGAAAGAACTTGGACCAGGCCTAACCATGAAGAGATCTGCTCCTGAGGTCCTCCTTGTGGGGGAATGAAATATTCAGCACACGCAGCTTTTAAACGAGCAGACGCTTTATTTGGACTGAATTATGCAGCTGGACATGGACAGGTAATAGTGTTGAGAGAGGAACAGGGTACCCCCTCTGTCTCTTAAGCATTGCTTCTGGAGAGAGACACTACTTCACCAGAATAGACATGTAGCGTACAACCGCTTTCGTGACAATGTCCACAGTCACGCAGCGTTGTGTGGGAGCGAAGGGGCCACATCCATGAATAGGGAAGAGAGGGCACAAGCCTCTCAGGACAAAACTAGGGCTCTACCGAATGTCATTTTTTAACATTTGAAGTATTCGAACGAAGCTATTTTTTTTCTAATATCCTCAAACTAAATCCTCAATTTGAATAAAGTGATTCATCTGATTAAATTAGTATTTTTTAATATTAAATCAACTTTCATTAATGAATATAACTCATCAGTTTCGTCAACATAAATAATCCAATAAGGGCACGGTTGGTACGAAAGTGATGGTGACGTCTTGATTAGATGGAGCGCCGAGTGCCAAGCGGATGCAGATAGGCTACATCATTTATGATAAATGTTTTATTTACATTTTTATGACTAGTTATATACTATAATAGTATAATACTATAATATTAGTGTAGCCTAATCTTTATCTGCAACTGTGAAGAAAAACCACATTGGTTTAAACAGAATGAATAGACGCATAAGAAAAAGATATAAAAAAATTAATTATTATTTCTTTTTATTAAAAATAAAAAATTCAAATGTTGATTTAGAATTCGAATGTCAACATTATGATCGAAGCTTCGAAGCATTCAGTACAGCCCTAGACAAAACCTGCACGGACTACAACATTATGACGTATATCATGCCAGTTAGGCTACCTTGAGTATACGTGCACCTTGTTTATACTGTTTACTTTTACTCTTACTCATAGTATATATTCAGAATAAAATTCTTTATTGCCTATATGTATTGTAACTTATAATATAACCGACCCTCATCTGCACCTTTGTTTATTTTTATATACTATATTTATTTTGTCCTCATATTTGTATATTCAGATCTAATTCCATTGCCTATATTTTCGTCTTTCTACTATTACCCTGCCCATACTTGTAGATAGATAGATAGATAGATAGATAGAAGAGCTGCCGCGGTATTGATTATTTCCTTACCGCACAAATTTGCAAAATATTTCCTACCGCCGCGGTTATTACCGCATGCACACAAAAAATTTAAAAAAAAAGTTTGAATGCATTTTTTTTTTTAGTAGTAGTCTACTCTTTATAGCATATAGCCTGCCTCTAGTCTAAATGTCTATTTTTAGAGGATGACTTTGCAGCATGAATATTGTTTGGGATTCGGCAAGCACGCATTAGTTATTGAAAGTGAAACACGGATTCGAAGTTTACCCTCTGGTCGTGCGCCGTTCACTCGGTGTCGCGGGCAGGGGTGGTTACCCCTAACCCCCCCGACCCTTTCTTATTATTATTACTATAAAGTTACTACTTTATAATAAAGGCATTCGTTTTGTGGCATTAACATTATATAGTTATACGTTCAATAACATCAGCGTATTTACCGGACAATAGCAAGGCAAGCAATACTCTATTCATATCTCAGTTCCTTTCTTTGCTCAGAGCGTGCCGAGTTGTCCCATTCTGCGGTCTGTTAATAAAGTTTTCAATCAGACAAGTGTATAGAACGAAGGGCTTTTATTATAACATTCGTTGCAGACAGTAAAATCATTATGTCTCGTTTAGTACTCCTTAGGAGCGATCGTAGTCCACTCCGGCGGAGAGTTAAAGCTAACGTTATTAGCCGTGTTGTGATGATCTGACATTCAGGAAGTAAAAACCTAATACTCGCTTGCCGATTGGTGGTAACACACTGCATGACGCTACAACGTGTGACGCGACTCTCTTCTGACCAATCAGTGGTCTGCAATGTTTCACGTGACTTTTCTGGTACCCAATAGGGTCGCTTGGAACCTCGAGAGAGGAGTAGGGTATATCTGCAGAGCCGCAAGCCCAACGAGAGGAGGATAATTTATTATTATTATAAAAAACAGCGGTGACGCGGTATTCAGCCTACTCTGCGGTGGCCGTGATGTAACAGCGATACCGCGGTAATGCGGTAATCGCGGCAACTCTAAGATAGATAGATAGATAGATAGATAGATAGATAGGAATAGGATACTTTATTAATCCCGTTGGGGAAATTCGGTGACATACACATACAGCCTCATTATAGGAATATTCCACAATTATTACATTATGATTTGACAGTAATAATGGCACACAAATTCACACATCATGCACATTTGTTGATAACATGCAGGACTACAGTACTTCCCCTCTCCATGCTGCTATGACGCCCGAATTTCCCCAAGAGGATCAATAAAGCAACATCGTATCGTAAAGGTGCATTGTGGGCTTTGACAGAAGGCTGGATCTGACGGGTCTCTCGGTCTTCTCTTCAGGTCCACGTCGGCCTGTAGTAGGGCTGGGCGATTCTTGCTCAAAATGTGGATCACGATTTTTCTCTCTAAGAATTGAGATCACGATTCTCTCACACGATTCTTATTTTTTCAATCAAATCATTTATTGCACTCTTTCTTAAACAGACAACATAACATATCAAAGTGCTTGTCTTAAACTTAAACATAACATATATGAAAGTGCTTGACTTAAACGGTCCAGGGCTCTTTTCATTCCTGCACGAGGAAGGATAATAATGATGATCTAGCGTTGATTTTCAGGAAGATTCGATAATCAGGCGAAAAATGACCGTGTTTTGTGTTGTGTATTCCACTAAAGGGCTATTATCGCGTCTTTTCCTGGGATTACTAGAAATCACAAACTATACTCGTATTCAAAATGGTATGTACAGATGAAAAAACAATCCGTTTTGTACATGTTGACTGGAAGCAACTCACTGACAATCGACGGGTGTATTAGACCCATAGATATAATAAGATATATTTTAAGCACTCACAAGTGAACAAAGCGCCCCATTGACTTACAGTGCTGCCGTAATAGCGCCCTTTGGCACCCCGACCCGTGGCGCAGAATGAGTTAACAGGTTTTATAACATAGTCGATTGTCATTGAGTTTCTTCTCAAGATGCAAAAAACAGATAATTTTTTCATCCATACATTTCTGTTTTATACCGTGGTGTATATGCGTATAGTTTTAGAGTGATTCTGTGTAATCCCAGGAAACGCCGCCAAACAACGTTTTACTGCATTTCATTTTAAATCGTGCCATTCCTCGCCTGGATCAATAATCAATCTGAAATCAACGCTAGATTATCTGTATTATGTTTCATCATGCATGCATGAAAGGGGGGGGGGGGGGGTAATTTTTCTATGCTTCGATTGCCACCAACGGAATACGCTACACGGTACATTACAGACACACGCTCCGATCGCAGGGAAAGAATGATCGGATCAACGCAAGATTTATAACATATAGTCCTTACTCCTTACCTTGTCTATGATGTACTGCAAAAAGAATAATCCAATTATCTGATCGCCATTCCAAATACTGATCACGATCGTGTTTCCAACGTAATCCAGCATTGAACATGAACGGGGGGAGGGGTGACCCTCGTAGATGCATCAGTTATAACCGCTTGTCTTTAGTATTTAGACCCCGCCCGCACGCCGCAGCTCGGCCCAGACAACAAGCCACATCGTTTCAAATGGAGTGCAATAGCGGCCGCAAGGCGTTAGGCGGCGGTATTGGACGTTTGCGATCTCAGACCTATTCCCAATGATAACATCAGGCTGGATGGATGAATTATGAAGGGAAATATCAAATAAAAGAAATAACGATGAAGGGTTTGGCGCCCAACATTCGGCGAGTTAACCCGAAATATGTCGGCTCTGGCGTCCAATATGTTAAGTGTGGGGTCCCCCAAAAAATTCCTAAATAAAATGGGGTCGCGGTATTAAAAAGTTTGAGAACCCCTATGACTATATATAGATCAGCGTTTCCCCCGTCTCAAGGAGCTCTCCCGGTGTCTCCATTGAGTCTTCCGCTGTAACTCTGATTTACTTGTACCTATTTGGGTATAAACCTGTGTTTAACAAAGTCTATATTTGACAAAGTCGATATTTGACTAAGTACATTCATTGATCCGGGTATATTCCTCCACAGTCTACACAAACATTTCGTGCAAGGTGTCTATTGGCTCATCGGCGTACGAGTGTCGGATGGGAGCGAATGCTCAGAACGTAGATGATGCATACGTACCCCTGGCAGATCTGCTCCCCCCCCGTCCCGTCCCGTGCCTCTCCACACACCCCCCGTGCGGTGATCCGAGAGGGCATGGGACTGGGGCAAAACACCCTCTCTGGAATGCTGACCGCGAGGAAAAGAATCGCATAAAAAGTGTGTTTTTGTTTAGGCAGCGTATCGTTGGACACAGTGAGGGTTCTTTTTTGGCTTCTCTCCTGATGCCATGCAGGTTAATCTGCAACATGTGGGGGGGGGGGGGGGGGCTGTGTGAGCAGGAGCAGCTGTGGGTTTTTATTCTGTGAGAGTCCAGGTTCAGCTCTCTGTGTTAGAATGATGTTTATACCGTACAGGAATAAATATGTCAAATAGCAGCGCCGCGGCTCGCTGTGTGGAGAGAATCAATTATGGGCGCTTCAGTCGCTCCAGCTGAGACATACCGTATGGATATAGGATCGTGTGTGTACCGTACTCTCGGCACAGGCCTGGAAACGGTCCACGGGGCTGCTGACGAGCATCTTGAGTGCTTTTAAAACGAGGTGGCTACCGTCACGCCGCCGGCTAGTTGTGTATTGTATGCTTGTCAACCACTGACGAATTTCACCAGGCATTGGCTGCTGGCTAATGTTAATTGCAACCAGTTTGTGAATAAAAAACCCCAAAAAACGGACATAGTTCGCCATTGTCTCCTTGGAGACTCTTCAGTTATGGGATGTTTTTCCACCACTTAACTGGTGCTGAAATAGTGCTGAGCAATATTGTCCATAATATCATATCCCAGTTTTAACGGTATAACTGTATTTGACGGTATAGTTTTCCAGTACAAATTACGTGATGTGATATGACGTTTTTTTTTTTTTTTTTTACGTCTCTCTCTATCTTGTAATACAATTGTCATGGTCCTAATTTCATTCACAATGGTCTATTTTGTTCAACCTTTTAATACGGCTGCAAAAATAATAAAACATTTTTGCCTTTCTGTCATCTTCTGCAAGTTACCAACAGCGTTTCAAAATAACTGGCGAAACGCACCGTGGCTCCCTCCTCCCTCTCAACTAAACTACTGAAAAAGTACTGTTTTTCGCTGTGAAGGAAGGGTGCGCTGCATTTACAACGCAAGACAAAATGAGAGCAACACGGTATGCGGCACAATAATCGATATTCTTTTCAGGGCATTTCTGCTTTATGGTGGATAGGACAGTCGGAGACGAAATCGGGTGAAGAGATAGGGGAGGGCCGGATTCTAACCCAGGGCGTTGCGATCGCGCAGTATGCGTCTTAACACGGTGCGCCACCGGGGGGCGCCCCGGCACAATAATAGTTTTTATCTCGCTTTCATGATCGCGGGAAGCCAAAATCGTAACTTGAAACTGGATTAATCGACCCAGCCCTACTTTCTAGCCCTCTCCTGAAATAAAGTCCTCCAGTGTTCTGTCCCAGTGGTATTGATTGATTGATTGAAAACGTTATTAACAGATTGCAGAATGGGTACAATACAGTACAGCTCAATACACACAATACACATCCCCCCCCAGAACAGAGAAAGACTTTCGTCTTGTTTACATCAGGGTCCCCCATTTTCAATTCATCATAACATAATACATGACATACAGATAGACAGTACTGTAGACCCCGGGCTTAGTGGCTTTGAGCTGCATTAGATGGATAAATTCGTAGCGAGACCGTCTGTGTTTTGTAGGTTGACACTCTGCTGACTGCGTCTGTACAAGGTACACTCATGTGGTATCTAAAGTGGTGGATAAGGCGCTTCCCCTGCAGGTTCTCTGGTTATTTGCGGTGGCGGCACATCCAGGCCGAGCACGGGCCACGGAGTCAAGTGCTGGAGAGAAGTGACCTTTTTTATTGTTTGATAAAATAAGTGGTCTACTACATGTTAGAATAATAAACTCTACATACAGACAGCCGTCACTGATATAGAGTGTTTGGTCAGTAACATGGGTCTCCCAGTCCTTTTGACAATGATACAAAACAAAACATGATATACAGATATAACGGAACAGAACAAAACTAAAACTTACATTATATACAGTATATAAACAAGACAAGGCACAATTTCTTTTTATAAACAAAACTAGACAGAAAAAGGACTGACAATTGTGAAAATGATTGTATAAAATGTACATTATGTAAGGGATAATGTATAGCTACAAGGTCATTGTCGCGAAATAATTGACCGACACGGAGTTTAAAATACCGAGGCGCCTCGCCGAGGTGTTCTAAACGCAGTGAAGGTAAATTATTTTGCGACAATGACCGAGTATAGCTATACATTATCCCGCTTATTACATGGCTAACTTACTAACAATATACCTAATTCATTTTACACCATCGACAAGATGAGATCAAATGCAGACGCACTTGTTCTGTGGCTCCATCCGCTGTCAGCCCAAATAAAGTTATTATTATCGCCGGCAGGTGTGTGGACTGATTGCACTGTGAACAGCGGTCATTATTGCTCGGCAGAGGTCCGCTATCGAGTAATAACGGACCTCTGACGAGCGCTATTGACCACAATCACAATCGAGCATTTCGGCGAATGTTAAAGAACGCCATGTAATAATGCCATATAATCGCTACTGAATAATATGATCGCTACTGATAAAACAACAAACCGTTAACAAAACAAGTATGCTACTATGAAAATTGCAATGTACACCACTGCACCACTGTGGGCCTGTCTGACGGTGTTCTGCCTCCACACACGGCTGTGCTTTGTACATCGACGGCGCTATCTGTCATATTGTGCCATCGGTGTTATCCTGTAACGGTGGCAAGCTGGGGCAGGTTCGAGACGGACGGATGAAAAGACTGCATGCAACACAAGGCACTGCATTGTCATCATGGTATTCGGTTTTGGGAAATCTGTTTGTGGTGGGCCTGTTTCTGGTGGGCATGTGTGTGGTGGTGGTGGTAGTAGTAGTAGTAGTAGTAGTAGTAGTAGTAGTAGTAGTAGTAGTAGTAGTAGTAGTAGTAGTAGTAGTAGTAGTAGTAGTAGTAGTTTATTGTCACTAGGGGTGTAACAATGCATCGATTAATCGAAATGCATCGATTCTAATGTGACGATTCAACTGCATCGATTTGAAAATGTTTGAATCGATTATATTTCAGCGACTTTGGGTCATTGAGAAGCACTATATAAATAAAATGAATTATTATTAATAAAAAACCAAAAAAAATTATTGTTTTTATTGACCTATAGTCCATTCATGCTGAGTGAATCAGTTCCCCCAGCCACATTTGTGTATACATTTTTTTGGGGGGAATTAGCTGATAGAAAATGTATCGAAAATGAATCGAATCGAATCGTGGTCAAATGAAGAGATTTCATGATGCATTGAATCGTGCCTGAATAATTGTAATATTCCACAATTATTACAGTTGGTAGTAATAATGGCACAAATAAATTCACACCAACCGGCACATTTGTTGATGCATGCAGGACTAAGTCTTGAGACAGACGTATGTGTGTTATCACCGCTGCCATGTTAATGGCACGGAACTGGTGGGGCTGTTCTGATATTTCGGGGGACTATCACATCTACGTATGGGGCACTATAGTAACAATGTGATGTATAAGGCCTGGATCTATTTGGTTAGATTAGATCAAATGTATTGTCATTAACCCTTTCACTACTACCACACTACCAACGGGTTAACCCTTTCACTGCGACAATACAGAAGTTTAACCCTTTCACTGCCACACGACAAAGGGTTAACCCTTTCACTAACACACTAGACGGTTAACCATCTGTAGTGTGGCAGTGAAAGGTTAACCTTCTGTAGTGTGGTAAAAAATAAAACGAGAATTCTCGTGATGGGCATTCAGGGGGCGGGCTGATAACCCGAGATATCTCGTGATGGGCATTCAAAGTGTTAAACAAGTCAAGAAGAAAAAACCACAATAAGTCAAGAACAAAACAAGAGCACCATAAAGTCCAATTCTTTTTAAATAAATACAAAATAAATAAATGCAACACTCCCAGACATACCCCACGCGAAGGTAAGAAAAAATTCACTAAAACCTAGCAATAGAAAAAAATGCACCACAGGCAGCATGTACAGACAGATGTGGATAGATATATGGTAAGAATAAATATATATATACGGTATATACAGCATTATTGTACATGCTATCATACAGAGTTATATGGGTTATATGCAGGTTTGTAAGTAGGTACAGAGAGTTAACTCCAAAAGCAACCTAACTCCCAAAGTACTGATCTGTAGCTGCGTGAGATACATAATGATTAGCATTGATCATTGATGGAACGAAGCTTTCCACCTGTTACATCATTCATCTGTGTGATTGTAGAGGACGATCTGAGGGGAGCTGTACGAATCGGGAACTCCTCAGTTCAGAAGCGAACCGAGATGATAACTAGATGAAAAGCCCGGCAGGAACAGAGCATTTAATAAAGAAAGAGCACCCGTTTCGACTGGTTCTTACTCTGCAACCCAAACGACTTCCCTTCCCCCCCCTCAGCCCCATGTAGTCTGATCTGACAGATCCTCTCAAGATCTGTGGCCTGCCTTGGCAGAGGATCTGAAGGGGGTTCATTTTGATTTCAGGACTTGAATTATTAACAGCCTCTTTTTGATTTTAACCACACCTGCTTCCACCGACCCCTCGAGCAAGGGTAGGAAGTAACGTAGGAAATGAACTCCAACCACCAGCCAAATGACTCTTGGGTAGTTAATGGTAAATGGACTGCATTTATATAGCGTTTCTTTTAGCAGAGAAACGTTTGACATCCCTACTGCTAGGTATGGAATAGGGATGTGCATGACTGACCAAAATCATTTTCGAATAGTCTACTGTTCTTAAGACAGAATATTCTAATATTCGACCCCCCCCCCACCAACCACCCCCCTCAGATAATCCTTCAGACCGTTGATCGGCTCAGCTGACAGACAATAAATCAAAATGACACCATTCACCATCGTAGCCTATAATAACAGCATTGCATCATTGGCCTATCAATCGATTTTAATAAACAAACAGAAACAATAGCATTAGCATCATCTTTTAGATCAATTAGGCTATGAAAATTAGGCTGCCTCTAAATATAAAAAGGAATTAAATAGAATGGTTTGCTTCAATTAAAAAAAAAGGTATTGTATAACATTTTAAATTTTTTTATATTTTTTTTTATATATTTTAAAATTATACAAAAAGAAATTAGACTCTGACAAATCGAATGTGGAGACTGGCATCGCCTATTCGAAAATTCAAATATTCTTCTAACTCATCCCTAGTATGGAATAGTATTAAAACTGCATGAATATGGAAGTGTGCAGAGGGCTTTAAGCAAACCGTGTCCCTGCCAGCCGAGGGCTTCTTCTACATCCTCCTTTTTGATGTCGCCGCGGTTGAACCAGCTTCCTCGGAAATGTCTGCCATCTCCCTCCAGAACCGCACATATTACTATTACATCCACATGCACACACTCAACATTCACATTTAACATTCACTTTAGACACTTTAAATACTTTTTTAACACTACTACACCATAATGTTATCTATTCATTTATAAAAGATTTGCACTACATGTAGGCTCAATTTGCCTATCTAAGCCAGGATACGTCCTCAACGCGCTCACACCACATTGACTTGGGCTGTCTTGTTACTCACTGTTTGATGTTGTTGATAGTTGCATCCGATGGGTTCGAACCGGTTGAGTTTTATGGAAGGAGTTGCGTAAAGTTTCAAACAATAACGGAGCAAACAAATGAAACAAAACAGGCTCCAGACTTGTACTAAAGGGGTTTCAAAACAAACAGGCGCAGCAAAAGGGTTTCAAATAAACTCATAATGATTCTAAACAAAGTCTTTCTTTTCAGTCTTTCATTCATTCAATCTGCGCTGTGTGTGTGTGTAGCAAGCGAGCGGTTGAAAAACTGTTTCTCGTCTGGCGTGCGTTTACACACAGCTGTGCCATAATTAATAGGAGAACCATGGTGCCATTTTACGAGGCGACCAGTGGCGGCGCTATTTAGTCAAAACTATTAAATCAAATGAAATGGCTCCTACATAACCGGCCCCTATTGTTATGGGCAGGCTCTAATAACAATACAAAATCAAAAAACTGCTGGAGCCATACAAAATGTTCAAAACAAAATAAATACTTGTGAGGTGGGAAACAGGCATGGTGTATAGGCCTGTTTGAATCTTCAGTACCTAATTTGAGTTTGGCACCAGCAGGCAAATCTTGCTGATGGGCCTTTCAAGTACACTGGTCTTTGTCTGAAGACGCACACTTCTCACAAGTCCTCTTGAGTCTGGCATTGTTTCCAGGACTCTAGCCAACATCCAGGATCCTCTTGGTGCATTCGTGTCAGCTATGATCACAATGTCTTCCTTTTCAAAGTTCCTGCGGATGCGGTTCCATTTTTGACGTACATTCATAAGAGGTAGGTCAGGTGTTATTCTATCTCTTGGCAGGTCTGCCATCTTCTGTTCTCCGACAGATCCATTGAGACGTCGACATGTCACACATTCAGAAATAATCTTTCTTGCCAATGAGTTGGCACAAGGAATCCAATACTTTTGTCTCAGTGAGGAGAGCATGTGGTTTCTCCCACTGTGTCCTACTTCCTTATGGATCTTTCTAAGAACGAGCTTTGACACATGATGGTCCTTTGGGAGGATGGCAGGGTGCTTTGCATCTTCTGGCATGGCTGCTCTGCTTAATCTCCCACCCACTCTTAATATTTCGTTTTCAAGTTTGGGATCAAGCTTGTAGATTGAACTGTGTTTCTGCACGTTCAAACTTCCTTTCTGCAATGTTTTGATTTCCTCTTGAAATCCTTGGGTTTGACAGAATTGAGCAACGGCTATCTCTGAAGTGTCCAGTTCATCCAGAGAGAGGTTGTGTGCCTTTACAGCGTTTTTGAATTTTTTCATCTCTACTTCAATTGTCTGTCTTTGTTTGTCTGTGTCTGGTTCTTGAATTTGCATCAGATCTTTCCTTTTTCTACTCAACTGCAAAAGGTGAGTTCTCAAATACAGCATCCATGCTACAGCTCTTTTCAATTTGTAGAAACTTGAGTAGTGGTGTATGAGAGTGCTAGTAGGATCTTGATCTGTCATCTGAATGGTATTGACTGTAACCTTCTCTCTTTTGACTTCCGGATCGTCGGCTGGTATGGGGGTGAGATCAGCAGGTAAGTTAGGCCATGTCTCTTCTTTTTCCTGTAGGAAGTCCGGTCCCTTCTTCCAGTTTTCACACTTTAAAAATGCATCAGCTGTAAGACCTCGGGACACATGGTCTGCAGGGTTGATCTTGATGTTCACTTGGGTTCTGAATGTATCTTCATCCACATTCCTGTTCACTTTCACTGCTAGTACTGCAGTAGTAAGTTCCATTCTGGGTGTTGTAACCCGTTTCAAGGGGGCGTCTCTTGCCTTTGCCATGATTACACGCAGTCTGCGTTTCTTTGGGTGGCGTACTCCATGGTGAGTCCTTCTTTTGTGAAACTCCACATCTTTCTTGAATTTCCCTTTTTGGATCATGAGGTCATTCAAATGTATTATTGATATGCGATTGCCGGAAATATGGGTTGGCTGCTTATGGCTTATTGTGGGTTTGTGTAGAAGCCCACTAACCACCCATCCAAGTCTTGTCTTTACAGCATAGGGCCCATTACCCTTGCTATTAATTACTGCCCACGGTTCCATAAACTTAGCTGCATCATTACCAATCAGGAGTCCAATATCTGCATCAATATATGGCAACTTAACCTCTTTTAGGTAGTTCCATTCTTGCACATCATCCTGAGTGGGAATTTGTTGCTTGGTTACAGGAATTTCTGTTTGAGTATAGAGTGGTGGCAGTTTTAGGAAATCATCTCCTTCAAGACTTGACACTTCCAGCCCATTGATTCGGTTAATACTTATGACCCTTTCTTGTCCTAGAGTACGAAGTAGGATTCGAGTTGGTGTCGCCTTAGCATTCAGTTGCTTCCTTAAAGCTTCAGTACAGAAGGTTCCAGTGCTTCCTGGATCAAGGAAAGCGTACGTTTGAAGTACCTGGTTAGAATTCAACAACTTGACTTGCACAGGAACAATTGACAGTTTCTGTTGGTCACCGGCCCCAGTATGGATAGGCCTTTTCATGGTGACTAATGCACTGCCCACTGACATGCTATCGGTGCTTGGACTAGTTTGACTTGTATCTTTTTTAAATTCATTGTGCAACACAGTAGGATGCTTCTTTGTACATATTTTACAAGTCACACGTCTTTCACAGTCCTTACTCATGTGACCCTGAGTCACACAACCAAAACATAAACCATTTACTTTAAAGAACTCAACTTTGTCTTTGTGTATTTTCTTATCCAATGTCTTGCACAGGTCTGTGCTGTGGTTTTCTTTGCAAAAGAAACATGTTTTCTGTTGCACGGCTGCAGAGCTGCTTGTGCTTGGTGGTTCTGAGGATTCTGTTACTGTCGCAAAACTGCTCTTATAATTGCCTTTTGTGTATGATGAAACTGCTACAGATTTCAAAATACTGTTTCGCGGAGGAGGGATTGTCCTCTTGTCTTTCGGTTTTGTGTCTTGTATTTCTCCAAAGAGGGGATCAATGGCAATGTTTGCTTGCCTTTCAATGAAATTTACAAGTTGTGGGAACTTAGCTCTTCTGTGTGTACGCTCATAGTAACCATATGCTACTGTCCTCCACCTCTCTCTGTGCTTGAATGGCAGTTTTGACAAGACAGATTTCAAGTGTGTAGGATTGTTCATGTCTTGCAGAATTTCATTATTGCTCATAGCATTGCAGCATGTTCTCAAGAAGAGTGAGTATTTGTGTAAGGCTTTACCATCTTCTGATCGGATTGCATCCCAATTCAGAATTTGTTCCTGATAGGCAGCAGCAATGAGAACCTCATTTCCAAAATGTTTGCGTAGCAGCCGTTTTGCTTTCACATAGCCTTTTTGGGAATCCATGTGAAGGCAGCTTCTCACAATTGCCTTTGGTTCTCCATCTGTAAATTGTTCAAGAAAGAGCAGTCGATCTCTGTTGTTACTTGTCTTGCTTTCTATACAATGTTCAAATGTACTAATGAAAGAGACATAACTTAATGGATCACCTTTAAAAACAGGAATCTCTCTAGAAGGCAAGAGTGAGAACCTCTGTTCTTGAATTAACATTTCTGTGATTTCATTTTGTTTTCTCAAAATGTCCATCATGGCTCCGCCTGGTTGAACATTAACCTGAGCACCATCCTGCAAGCCAAAGTTTGGGTTAGGCTGTTGGGGTTGTTGGTGAGCAACAGGCATTCGTGACCTTGTAGGCTGCTGAGCCATTTGTTTCTGTGGCTGCCGTAATTGGCCACTAGGGGCATGTTGAGACCTTAGTCTCAGTGGTGGATGGGAAGCTGCTCCTTCAAATTCATCATCATCATCATCATCATCATCATCATCATCATTATTCTCTTCATAGTCATCATCTTCCTCTTCATCATCCAATCTATAATTAACCTTATGGCTGTCCACTGGTAAGGATTGCATTGAGTCAAAATATTCATTGATGTGGATTAAGGGGTTAACATCAAGCCTGGTGTCTACATGTTTAGTTACATCCAGAACTTTTAACCTGGCATCAGCAGCTGCAATTTCCACTTCCAATTCAAATGCTTCCTTTCTTGCTTTGAGCTGTGCCTCCTGAAATTCAAATGCTTGTCTTTGCTTGAGATAAGCAGAACGTGTGGCTAGATCGGCTCTTTCGGCCTCTACCTGTCTTAATGCTGCGGTGCTTGAAGTGGATTTCATGCCAACTGATTTATTGCCAAATGATTTCTCACTTTGTGCTGGTGTCACTGCTGGTGTCACTTCTGGTGGCTTTTGTGCCATAGCTGCAGGGGCATTATTTATCCATTCTATAACCTTATCATGAAATTCACATATGATTTCGAACTTCGGCATGTACCACTGATCTTGTTCTTCTGCCGCTTCCTCTTCTGATAACAGCTGCTGTACTGTTTTGTGAAGTGATTTGAAGTCATTTGTTTTAGAATTAAATTCATTGTATTCTTGTTTAACCAATTCAACATTTCTGTAATCAACCATAAGTGCTTGTAACACATTTCTTTTGCTTGTGAGTTGTCCAAGTTTAGCTTTTCTTCGATTACATTGTTTTGTATAATTAGCCTCAAGTGCCCGTTGCGTGGGTTTCACTTGTCTCTTTCCCTCAACCACAGGCAAGTTAACATTTGTGTCAGAAGTGTGAACGGTGGTAACTTCAATCACAGGAGCTGCATCAGCACCTTCAGTCACAATCAAAGCAGCTGCATCAGAATGGCCCAATTCCTCTTTATCTTGCTCAGACATCGTTAAGCAGCATCTATTTATCTATTTATAACGGTGCACAGGTTTATTTGATGACGACATATATTCCTTCAGATCCACTTTAAATGCGCGTCTTTGGCGTTCATTTATCCACATGATATCGCACATTGTATTGTCTTTAATAGCATCACACATCCATTAGATTTTGATCCTCCAATTCTATTTTGAAATGCGCGTCTTTGGCGTTCATTTATTCATATGATATCGCACATTGTATTGTCTTTAATAGCATCACACATCCATTAGATACTTTGATCTTCCAATTCCATTTTGAAATGCGCGTCTTTCGCGTTCATTTATTCAATCATATTGCACAGTCCATTGTTTTCAATAGCGTGACACATCCAGTAGATCAGTTTGATACCATTTTAAATGCGCGTCTTTCGCGTTCATTTATCCAATCATATTTATTGCACAGTCCATTGTTTTCAATAGCGTGACACATCCATTAGATCCGTTTGATACCATTTTAAATGCGCGTCTTTCGCGTTCATTTATCCAATCATATTTATTGCACATTCCATTGTTCTCAATAGCGTGACACATCCATTAGATCCTTTTTGATCCATCAAATTCCATTCATTGTGTCCGTATCAGAGAGTTTTTCAACTTGAATGTAGGCTCAATTTGCCTATCTAAGCCAGGATACGTCCTCAACGCGCTCACACCACATTGACTTGGGCTGTCTTGTTACTCACTGTTTGATGTTGTTGATAGTTGCATCCGATGGGTTCGAACCGGTTGAGTTTTATGGAAGGAGTTGCGTAAAGTTTCAAACAATAACGGAGCAAACAAATGAAACAAAACAGGCTCCAGACTTGTACTAAAGGGGTTTCAAAACAAACAGGCGCAGCAAAAGGGTTTCAAATAAACTCATAATGATTCTAAACAAAGTCTTTCTTTTCAGTCTTTCATTCATTCAATCTGCGCTGTGTGTGTGTGTAGCAAGCGAGCGGTTGAAAAACTGTTTCTCGTCTGGCGTGCGTTTACACACAGCTGTGCCATAATTAATAGGAGAACCATGGTGCCATTTTACGAGGCGACCAGTGGCGGCGCTATTTAGTCAAAACTATTAAATCAAATGAAATGGCTCCTACACTACACCTCTACCTCATTTTTGCATTGTTGCATTTTGTACTTTACATTTAGTCATTTAGCTGACGCTTTTATCCAAAGCGACTTACAAGTTCTGTACGACAAGTCATCAGGAAGGGTACAACTCTTTGGTAGGTTTGAGATCAGGCGGGCCGCTGCGTTCTGAATGAGTTGAAGAGGCTTGGTGGCAGTACATTAGTTTTTATCTTTTTTTATCCACTTTTTCTCTATTTTCTATTTTTCTCCCATCCCAATTTCGCCTCGCCTATTCTCCCTTCAATTCTCCCCTCCCCTGTCTCGAACGTTGCTAGACTATGCCTCCCACTGGTCGGCTGCAGTGAGGACCAAGCCTTGCATCACGTGTCCCCTCCGGTACACGAGGAGGCAGCTGTCACATCTTTTCACCTGAACAGCTCGAACTCTCAGTGGCGACGAGGAGTAACGCGTGGGAGGCTCACGCTGCCCCCGATACTTCCTGATTCTGCTGTACAGGCGCACCAACCGACCTGTAGGAGTCGCTGTCCACAACGTCCAATCCCCACCCACCGGCTTTCCCACCCTCTAACACTGCCAATTGGGTTAGTATGACGACCGGCCAAGCCGGTAGCAACGCCGAGAGCTGGGCTCGATACCAGCATATCCTGCTTTAGTGGCGAGCGCCTTGCCCACTGCGCCACTCAGCCGCCAGTACTTTAGTTTTTTATAATTCTGTATAGTGTTTGGTCTTTATTCTTTTTACTTGTTTTACTGCGTGAAGCACAATCTTAGGGGGCTCATACAGAACTAAGCATTTCACTGTAATGTACCTTTATATGTGACAAATAAAAACAAAAGTTGAAACTTACTAAAGAACCCAAGGGGTCAAAGGGCTCAGTGACTGGAGCTTGGTTTGTGCGCCAGAGGCTCTTTCTGAGACAGGTGCTGACAGGGACCTGTGTGCGTCTGCGCTGCGCACGCTAAACGAACCGATCTGCATCTGGGGAGGAGGGGGTCAGCGAGGGGTTAATAGGATACGTGGGATTATTCTCTCATGTGAACTGTGGATGCTCCCGCAAGGGATGCGTGTTGTGTTTAATGTCACTGACATTCAACCACGTGGAGAAAAACCACAAAGGACCATTGACGGTAGTAACGTTATGACTATCAAGAGAAATTTGACATTAGGCTAAATGGGGAAGCAATACTGTATACTTACTGTATATATATATATATATTAATTCTTAGTGTATATATATTATATGTTTATCTATCCACATCTGTCTGTACATACTGTACCTGCATATAATCCTTTTTACATATCTGTAGATACTCTATATATTATGCAGTTTTTACATATCTGTAGAGATACTCTATATCTATATCTGTACATCCTTTACCTACTCTTACTAGTTACACTTCTGGCCAGTATGACTTACTACCATAGTGTCTCTAAACCCCGTATCACTGTACATATTAATACTACAACTCTGTCAGATGTATGTACATAGTTGTAGTATTAATATGTGCAGTGATACGGGTTTAAATACACTATGGTAGTAAGTCATACTGGCCAGCAGTGTAACTAGTAAGAGTAGGTAAAGGATGTACAGATATAGATATAGAGTATATATCTACAGATATGTAAAAACTGCATAATATATATAATATATATATATTATACCCAGTTTAATCAGCTCTACACTCGGGGAACAAACTTAACTTTTTGACTTACCAGCCATTTGGCTGGTAGATTTTAAAAATTACCAGCCAGGCAGATTTTTTACCAGCCAAAAATCCAATTAGTATTTATATTGTAACGTTTGGCCACTTTAAATCATTGACCAGAGAGAGAGAGAGAGGTAGAGAGAGGTAGAGAGAGGTAGAGAGAGGTAGAGAGAGGTAGAGAGGTAGAGGTAGAGAGAGAGAGAGAGAGAGAGAGAGAGAGAGCCTTTGACTGACTGTTAGCTTTTTAATTTTATTGTGCTTTTGTTTTTAAATTGTCTGTTTATACTATGTTTTTAATTAACTATGTTCTATTTTTATCTTTTTATTCTGTATTTTATTTTATTTGTTTTACTAATAACTATTTTATTTCTATTTTTTTAACTGTTATTAATACTGTTATTATTATTATTATTATTATTATTATTATTATTATTATTATTATTATTATTATTATTATTATTATTATTATTATTATTATTATTATTATTATTATTATTATTATGTGTGTCTGCCGCCCTGGCGGACATCTGTGCTCTACTGAGTGCACCTTTCTAGTCTAGAGAGAGAGCGCTGATTCTCTGTAGCTGAGCAGGGTTGCATTTTGTCAACACAAGTTGGAACCTTGGAGGAAGCGATATAAGGAAACGAATTGCCAATAAATGTGAAGTTATCTTTGAACCTGTTGCAGGGAATATGCCTCCATTTGGTCAAATCAAATGCGAAATAGTAAAATATCAGAGCACAATAAAAAACGCGATTGCAGGGTTTTCTTGTAGGCTAAAGAACGGGTGAAGACAGACCTCATGTGCGTCTCATGTTACAAACTTGACCTCGTGAGCAGAGCGCATCTCATTTACATTTAAAGGTTCATTGTTTGTAAACATTAGAACGGACACGTGACACACACACACACACACACACACACACACACACACACACACACACACACACACACACACACACACACAGTTTCAACTCACCACTCCTGCATCATATTGACGCCGAGCACAGCCGACCCATGCAGTGGATTTTGTTAGCCGCCAGGTGGCGGGCAGACCTTAATATCTAGCCGCCAAACATTAAATCTACAAGCCAATGGCGCTGGGCGGGTACTTATTTTGTTCCCTGTCTACACTGTATATTGCTATTGCACTTTACTGTTACATTTGCACATTGCACTCGTTGGATGCCAAACTTCTTTTCGTTGTACTGTACTGACGATACATTTATCTAATCTAATCTAATACAACAGAGCTGCCGCCACTGAAACGGAGTGATTTCAACAAACTCAGTCTCAGGGTCCCAAGACTCAAACTTGTAATGTCATCATAGGTTTAAAGTCTGGAGTTGCTCCATGGACGATGGATGGGAGACTGATTTAATCGACTCCAAAACCATTGGGTCTACTACCCTATGAGCTTTATTATATTATAGGCCGACTACTCTCTGTTGTTAGCCAGAATCTACCTTCATTCGTGTATTTTAAAGTTTCATTATTTTCAGCCACAGGCTAGCTCGTTAGCTTACAGTATATAAGCAGCTGTCATTAGCTTCAGTCAGCAATGCCAACATCCCAATGGGAGCTGGAGGACTGAACTATCACAGATGCATCGTTTACTGGTGTCTGGTATCAAGCAGATACCAGTAAAAAATATAGTATCTTAAACAGAGAATTTCCTCAACACTAAAACCCGATGCCATTTGCAGAACGTCAGAAATTAAAGGAAAGCACGAGGATATTCTGCATTTTTTATACATTTACATTTAGTCATTTAGCTGATGCTTTTATCCAAAGCGTCTTACAAGTTCTGTACGACAAGTCATCAGGAAGGGCACAACTCTATCAGCTAGAGTAACAATGTTCATCAAAGTGGGAAAACGTTCGATCTCTCTAATGGTGAAAAATAGATTATATCTTTTGGCCAGTGACCCAAAACGAATGGCCTGTCTGTACTCCATAAAGCCTGCACTGCTCTGCAAAAGTAATGGATCGGACCGCTACGTAGACCAACGCTGTACTTAAAATGTAGTACGGTAATGGCAGTTCAGAAATATTAGATTAGATTCAAATGTATTGTCTCATCATACAGCACAAGTACACTACAATGAAAATACGTTTGGCATCCAACCAGAGTGCAAATGTAGTTACAGTAAAGTGCAATAGTAATATACAATGTACAGGCGATTTAAACTGGGTATAAAATATATAAATGAGTACTACTGAGTAATAGTGCTAATCAGATGTATGTACAGCAGAGTTGTAGTATTAATATGTACAGTGATACACAGGTATAAAGACACTATGGTAGTAACAAGTCATACTGGCCAGCAGTGTAACTAGTAACAGTAGGTAAGGGATATGTACAGATCTACAGATATGTAAAAAGGATTATATGCAGGTATGTACAAACGGATGTGGATATATATATATGGTAAGAATATATATATATACAGCGTTTATGCATGCTATTATACGAGTTATATGGGTTATATGCAGGTGTATAAGTAGTAGTATTGCACTACCACAGGACCTAGCATGTCCTACCATGCTCTGTAAATAACTCATGTACATATACCGATATGCCCTACTTTGTTTACTTGTTTTATTGCACAATGTCGTTCTTATTATATATTACTATTGTATTATGCACATCGTTGCGGGCAAGACCCCCCCGCATTTCATTGTATACTTGTATGCCGTGACAAATAAAACTCTTGACTTGACTTGAGTAGAAGAATTATATGTAGGTATATTCAGACTGAGTCAGACAGATATGTATAATATATATTGGGGGCAACAGTGACTTGGTAGGTACTAGGTAGAGCACTTGTCTGGTGATCTGGAGGTTCCCAGCTCGATTCCCGCTTCTCCCAGGCAGCATGTCGGAAGTGTCCTTGAGCAAGACACTTAACCCCTAACTGCTCCCGATGATCAGGTTGGCTCCTTGCATGGTTGCCTCCGCCGTCGGTGTGTGATGGGTGAATGGGTCAAATGTGAGGAACAGAACGACGGCGTTAACTTCAAGATGTCCTTTACACCTGACTGAGCGGCTGGCCGGGAGGCGCTGAGACACAACAACAGTCTTGGTATCCGTCTGTCTGTGCTGCTGACATGTTTGTACAACACTGGCATGCAGGGTGTGAGAAACCCAGGAGCTGCTGCTGCTGTTCTCCGGTTTCACCTCCTTCCTGCGCTCTGGAGGTGTGTTGTCTTGTGGCGCGTGTGCGTGTCAGTGTTGTAGTCGAGTCCCCGTTACCCTAGTCCAAGTCATCAAGGAGTCGGGGGCACCTCTTTAGGCATCTTAAGTGCTGAACATGAGGGTATCGACGTGAATCTGCATGTAGGTGGAACACACGTGTCTGCCCCTTGCAAGACATTAAATAATGTTACAGTATTAATATAGCCATCGATATCTTATGCCAAATTATTGAAAGAAATTATAAAATAAATAACTTATCAATTAACAAGTCCGAGTCCTCGCCTGCACCTTCCGAGTCCGAATGCTCGAGTCCAAGTCCGAGCCATCATTGCTCTTGAAGTCCATGTCGAGTCACGAGTCCTGAAAATCTATCAATAATCAATTAACTTGAGTCCGAGTCCTGGGCTCGAGTGCTACAACACCGGTGCGTGTGCTACACTTTTAAATGCAGCAAAATAAGTTTAGCTTTAGAGTCCGTTGGAGGGCATTCCTGGTGTTGGAAGCATCAAAGGACAAAATATATTGACACAGATGGGAAAAATTAACCATTCACTTTAGAATCTAAGAAGAGGACGAGGAAGGGCGAGAGAGAGGAAGAGTAACAGAGAGAGAGAGAGTCTTTGAAAATCCCCTTTAAAATCACTATTTGTCTTACTCACCCTCTCTCCTGAAAAGAACCCTGCTGTTTACATGATGTTGGATTGATTTTAAATGGAACTGGTTTGACCCCTGGCCTGGGACCAGCTCAAGCATGCCACTGTTTGATTCAGACTTGCCTTTCTGTGTGTGTTTGTGTTTTCTCCCCATCAAAGCTCTTTTTAGTCGCCGTACAGAAAACGGATGAGGCAGCGAAGATAAGATAAGGCATCGTCGAGCACAGCCTACAATCAAAGGCCTCCTCTTATCTGAAACCAAATATTTGTCCATGGGTTGTTTGAACACGGTCTGATAAGTGGTTTTGTTTGGAGAGTACAGATAAATAAACCATGAAGGATTTGAGTATAGCTTGTGGCCATCTTTCATAATGCACTGCACTGTATGTATAGGTCGTTAGTGCTTAACACTTTAACTGCCTGAGGTTAAATTCATGATATACCATCCGTTGCCAGCTCTATTTAACATGGAGAAGTTCCCCTTCTTTGCAGGGCTATAACTTTTTAAATTCTATTGCTAGATTGCCATTATTATGTCCCATTCAATGTCCTATATGTATTGTTCAGGGTGTATCAACGTTAAACCTTTTCATTCACATATTCATACTAAAATATGGTCTAAAGTATAAGTATGTTTTTATCTTTTTCTGCAGCTTTCTCCAGAACGTGATTTATAGCTCCAAATGCATTATATGCATGATGAAATACAGTTTGATAGCGATCTGTGCCAGATAATAAATTTCAACTAGACGTACTTCTGGAAGTTACTACACATCATCTGATGTTGACCGGATGGGCGAGGGGGCGTTTATAATTCCGTGGGCAGCGTTATACCATTCATCTAATATGGGTCATATGTTCATCAGATCAGTTAGTATATAAGACATTAGAAAATAACGCTGAATCTTACCGTGGCTTCCTCGCGCCGCTGGCAGATGATCGTGGAACAGGATTTTTTCCATTATGGGATGTCGAAATACCCGGTCCATTTCCAGGTTGTATAATAGTATATACGTCCAAATAACGTTGTTTATTGAGTTAGGGCGAGCGATCTATTAGCTCAGAACTGTGTGTGAAGGCTGCAGAGGGGAAATATGATTCCGATCACAGATTTTTGAAATATTGATATTAAAGACGAGTTAGGGCATCCTCTGCAACTTTAGCATGGCTAGGAAAGATGCCTAAACACGTTTTCGGCACTTAAAGTGTTAACATACCGTTGTATTTGTTCGGTACTTTACGGTACACACTGAAACGGTTCGGTACGGATACGTGTACCTTTACACCCCTAGTATGTATAGGTCCAGGCCAGTAGAATCTACATAATCTAGACTAGGCTTTATACAGTATAGGCCCGTCCATGGTAGTAGAGCCTACATAATCTAGACTTCATCTATGTGATGTCATCGATGTGAAATCTCCAGCTAGCCCACCTAATTTTTTCCAAGTATGGAATAATTTACCAGAGGATTGTCTTCAGACATGGGAAATATAATAATAATAATAATAATAATAATAATAATAATAATAATAATAATAATAATAATAATAATAATAATAATAATAATAATAATAATACAATTCATATTTATAGCAAGACACTTTTGAGAGCAGAATATTTGTGGTCTGTGTTATATTTGTTGCATATTTGAAATAATTAGAGTTTGGGGACATTTACAAAAACTGTACACTTTCTGGAGCCGTGATATCAATTATCTTGCTGTGGTCGATCACCACATGGGAATACTTACAGGGGAGAGATGAACTTTCGACCACACACACAAACTAACGTTAAGTAATATTATTTATAAAGTAAGACGTTTTTTTAAGAATCTTTTTAATTTTTGTAAACATTTGTATTACAGTAAAAAAAAATTACACATGCAAAAAAAAAACATAAGTGACACCACTTATCGATTTCACGCAGCCAGTTATCCATAATTATCGATAAATCGATAAGTGGTCTCAGATCTCGTAGATCTAACATACTTCTGTTGAAGTGAAAACAAGGCCGAACATCAAGTCACTTTGATCCCTGAAATGCTACTCGTGGCTCTTGGGATCCGATTTTAGAACCGAGGTAAAGCGCCGCCGCCGATACAGATGCTCATAGAATCGTTCCATCTATGTTAATGTAGATCCTCTATTCCAGCTTGGTATCGGCACAGTTTCCCTTATCGGTATTGTATTAGTGGATCACCTGCTGGCTGGCGAGGTGACTGCTTTCTGCCTCAGGCTTATTATGCAGAGGAGGGGGGCGTGGCACTCTTAGCATCCAGAAATATAGGCTATTTTACTGGTTAGAAACATGTCGTTTTGATCTAACAGACCTCCATCAGATGGAATCAAACCTTCCGTTAGCCTGAAATGTCATGTTTTCAACCTAATAAATAAATATATTTTGTGCCTCCTCCTCTGCATGATCCTAAATACATTTAAGGCAGCGCCACTACTCTAGTTCTAGCTATTATTAACATTGACAAACATATTTACAATTAGCATTTTATAAAGTAGAACTGTAATGTGTACTTTCTCAGTCAGTGCTAAGTGCAGTCAGTGCTAAGTGCAGCATCAGTTTTCACATCAGAACAAAAGTAGAACTGTAATGTGGACTTTCTCATATTATTAACATTGACAAACATATTTACAATTAGAATTTTATAAATTAGAACTGTAATGTGTACTTTCTCAGTCAGTGCTAAGTGCAGTCATCTTATGCAGCATCATTTTCACATCAAAACAAAAGTAGAACTGTATGTGTACTTTCTCAGTCAGTGCTAAGTGCAGCATCACTTTTCACATCAAAACAAAAGTAGAACTGTAATGTGGACTCAGGGTAAGATCTAAAAAAAAAAAAAAATCTTTTTTTTTTATTTTTTATTTTCATGGAAAGATCTACAGGGACAGTCTCAAAGATCGACCAGTCAATCAAGATCGACGGGTTGGTGACCACTGCTCTAGACGGTATTTTCGTATGAATTTGGAAAAAAATAAAATGGAATTTGGAAAAAAATTAAACGGATTTCATATGGCTCTACTTACAGTGCTGGCAGAGAGTGGTATAAGATGCTCAAATTACGTGGCAGGGAATGTGTTAACTTTCAAATGAATGTGTTGTTTTTTGCAAATCGGTCAAAATTCACATCCTGTCAAGTGTCAACCACAAGGTCATTAATTAGGTTTTAGATCAAGCTGCCTGTTAAATATGCCCAAAAGTCTGTGCAGGGGAGGTCACGGAGAGGTTAGATTCCATTTCGGCGTGTGCACAAACCCTTTGAAGTTCACGACACTCATTTCTCTCATCGTTGCGGTGTAACACAGTGAGCCAAAATGATCTCGTTGCATGGCCACATATGAATTGACAGAAGAAATGGACAATTGAAATCATTCATTGCAAATTATTTGGATATTAATTATTTGTGAGACAATAATCCCCATTACAAAATATATTTAACTTTTTTAAATTGTATTTTATAAAAAAAATAAAAAATCTGTACTATAATTGTATTGCCTATATTTATGTCCTCTACTATTACCCTGCCCATACCTGTACCTCCCCCATGCTGCTATGATTCCTGAATTTCCCCAAGGGGATCAATAAAGGAATTTCTTATCTTATCATGTCACGACCACACCGTAGGCATAGTGTCCCTCTCTCACTTAGTTGCACTCTTTGTTATATGGCTGCCTGTGCTATTGGTGATACATCATCTCGCTCCGCTGTAAGGCTGTCCCCGAAGCCTGTCCCCGAAGCCTGTCCCCGAAGCCTGTTTTTGGTATTCGAACTTCGTCAGGGTTTTACGAACGAACCTTTGTTTAAATAATTTTTTTAATACATTTTTTTTTTTTTATTAATATCCTAAAACTAAATCCTCAATTTGAATAAAGTGATTAATCTGATTAAATTAGTCTTTTTCTTTCATTAAATCAACTTTCCAGACCCAGCCCAGGGAGAAGCCCCATCCCAACTAAATCAATTAAATCAACTTTCTTTAATGAATATTAAAGAAGATTGCGCTCGTCACCAATGCAAGAGGCTGCGGTCTCGACTCCCGGAGTCAGCATTGCCTGCGGCTTGGGCCGATCGTCATACTAACTCGTTTGGCTGAGTTAGCGGGAGGGAAGCCGTGGGTGGTAATCTGGCGTTGTGGACAGCGACACCTACAGGTCAGGTCTGGGCGCCTGCTCAGCGAAAGGCAGGAAGTGGTGAAGGCAGCGTGACCTCCCACGCGTTACACTTCACCAATGAGAGTGCTCGCTGCCAGGTGAAAAGAGAGCCGCTGGCTGTCTCCGCATGTGTCGGAGGAAGCATGTGGTAGACTTCGGGGTTCCCTTGTACCGACCAGTAGGGGGAACATGCGCACAACGACCAGGTAGGGGAGGGGGGGAATTGGCATAACGACTAAATTGGGATGGGGAGAAAAGCATAGAAAATCAGGCGGAGACAAAAGAGAAAAAAAATAAATAAAAAAAAGTTTGAACGTTTGGGCTCAGCCCTACTCCGCTGTGACTTATTGTGTGTCTCTGCGGATAAGAACCTCTGGCAAACGTCAGCAATGTGAAATGTAATGTAGACGGCAGTTCCCTTCTCAATATCCTTCCTCTTTCACCGCTGTTCTCCATTTGAGTCAGCGGAAGCCACTGTAGAGGAGGACATTGAAAGTGACATGTTAGTGCAAGCTATCTTCCTCCATAGCCTGGATGGAGAAGACAGAGAGGCTAGAAACAGGAGCGCTGCCTGTACTTGCCTCCTAACCCTCTGTATAGTTTATAGTTCATTGTTTATTGTATACAGTAGCCTCATAAATCACAGTAGTCGTATTTTCAATATTTCATTTAATTTCATTTCAAACCTTTATTTCAATTCGTAAGACACTGAGGTGACCCTCATTTACAGCGACCACAAGCTTACAAAACGAGACACAATTTCATACAGGAACAATAAATACTAATAAACAGCTAAGGCCTAACAAAATTAATAGTTGGTTTCCGGTTGCCGACCGACCCTGCCGATTTAGGTGCGACCCAATATATTTTGAGTTTTAAAAAAAAAGTATTACATTTTCTTCTTTTTTTTTTTTTTAAGAATAAAGTTTCATAGAAATCTTAGTCAAACATTTAGTATTATGGATATTAAACATGCTGGCAGAGTACATGCATCCATGTTGTTGTGAACATTTTAATTAAATAAACTAATTCCCTATCCATAGTCGCCGTGGGAAAGAATAAAATAAAAAAATAAAATAAAATAAATTCCCTACCTACCCATGGCCAAACTGACAACCAACAGGAAACTAACAATATATTTTACTTTGCCTAAGACAAGTCGACAAGTCGACACACAGTGGTCGGAGATCATACTTTAAAATGCAGCACAAGAAGGAAGAAGCTTCAGAGTCAGTCGGAGGGCGTTCCAGGTGTTGGACGTTTTTCCTAGTTCAGAGCAAACTGGAGGAACCCTAAGAACCAACCAGTCATTTGAACGTGTAGAATAGGTTCCAAGATTCCATTCCAACAGTGTTGTGATGTGAGAGGGAACCAATAAGGTCTGCCTTTCAATCAGAGAAAGCCATCCAACCTTTTCATAAAGGACAGTGGGTATCATACCTGTCACCAGTAATTAATATGAGGGCAGAATGACAGATCGATATGTATATTGAGATTCTTTATTTTCTTTTTCTTACCACCCAGCCCTAGCACAGAGTATGTTACTAGAAAGCAACAGGAAACGGGAATGTGTGAAATAAAACTCCTGTTGTGTTAATTTCATAGTGTCTTTGCACTGGGAACAAACAGCCGCTTTAACAACTAGGTTTAATGGGGGGGTGCATTAGGCCTCATGAAGTAGGGTTGGGCACCGAGAACCGGTTCCAATAGGAACCAGTTCCTAACTTCCAGTTCCGGAACCGTTAAGAAGATGTTTGCATTTTGATTATTTATTTATTTTTATTAATATTTTTTAAAAATTCTTTAAAAACTATATATTTTTTATTAATTTGTTAATTAATACCCTAGTTACAGTACAGCAACCAAATTAAACTGTATCAAGTCAACTGATAATGTGAATAGTATGAAACTAATTTATGATTTTTAAAATACATTTTTTCTCCTGCAAAATAAGCTGTGACCTGTTTTGACCTGCACCTCAAAGAATCGGAATCGAGAATAGTTTAGAACAGGAATCGAAATGGAGAATCGGAATCGTTCAAATCCAAACGATGCCCAACCCTACTCATGAGTTAGGCTACGTTCACACTGCAGGCAGAAGTGGCCCAAATCAGATTTATTTTGCTCATATGTGATGTGACTCGGATCTGTTTTTCTTTTTTCATGACAGTGTGAACAGCACAAATCACACAGAATCTGATATTTTCTGATTCTGGCCATTTGCATATCTGGTCCTAAATCAAATACATGTCTGATTTGTTGTTAATTAGCTGGTCTCCACCACTGCACATCAACTTATAAATGAAAGTTATGAAACCATAAACTGTGACTTCAGTGTCCTCCATGTTCACTTTCATCTTCTTTATTATTAATATGCACATGCGGGTCAGTTCAGGAGCTTGACCGGTTCACACTGGAATCTGATATTGGACCACATTAAAAAAGAAAAAAAAATAATATCATGTGAACAGCCAAAAAAAAAAATCTGATCTGAGCAATAAATCAGAATTGAGCACTAGGGCTTGCAGTGTGAACGTAGCCATAGTGTTGATTCCCTCTAGTGTTTTTATTTAATTAATTAATTAATTAATTAATTAATATATTATATATTTATTATTAACAACCCGCCCTACTGTATCTGTAGGGCTGAGATTGGCTCATGATGCAGGCTCCGCTGCAGCAGCGCGGGTGGTAAGCAGCGGTCCTCAGTGTGAGGGGGGGATTATGGTGTTTATCATGACTGTTTACTGTTCAGAGCTACAGCAGCTGTGGGACAGAGCTGCTTACGTCAGTCAACAGGAGTCAGCCGTCAGTCAGCCCAGCCGTCAGTTAGCTAGCTAGCAGATCATTGATACTCTGTAGAGTCAGCCCAGCCGCTAGTTACTGTAGCTAGCTAACACATCATTGATACTCTATAGTCAGCCCAGCCGTCAGTTAGCTAGCTAGCAGATCATTGATACTCTGTAGAGTCAGCCCAGCCGTCAGTTAGCTAGCTAACAGATCATTGATACTCTGTAGAGTCAGCCCAGCCGTCAGTTAGCTAGCTAACAGATCATTGATACTCTGTAGAGTCAGCCCAGCCGTCAGTTAGCTAGCTAACAGATCATTGATACTCTGTAGAGTCAGCCCAGCCGCTAGTTACTGTAGCTAGCTAACAAATCATTGATACTCTATAGTCAGCCCAGCCATCAGTTAGCTAGCTAACAGATCATTGATACTCTGTAGAGTCAGCCCAGCCGTCAGTTAGCTAGCTAACAGATCATTGATACTCTGTAGAGTCAGCCCAGCCGTCAGTTAGCTAGCTAACAGATCATTGATACTCTGTAGAGTCAGCCCAGCCGCTAGTTACTGTAGCTAGCTAGCAGATCATTGATACTCTGTAGAGTCAGCCCAGCCATCAGTTAGCTAGCTAACAAATCAGTCAGCCCAGCAGTCAGTTAGCTAGCTAACAAATCATTGATACTCTATAGTCAGCCCAGCCATCAGTTAGCTAGCTAACAGATCATTGATACTCTGTATAGTCAGCCCAGCCGTCAGTTAGCTAGCTAACAGATCATTGATACTCTGTATAGTCAGCCCAGCCGTCAGTTAGCTAGCTAACAAATCATTGATACTCTATAGTCAGCCCAGCCGTCAGTTAGCTAGCTAACAGAGCATTGATACTCTGTAGAGTTAGCCAAGCCGTCAGTTAGCTAGCTAACAGATCATTGATACTCTGTAGAGTCAGCCCAGCCGTCAGTTAGCTAGCTAACAAATCATTGAAACTCTATAGTCAGCCCAGCCGTCAGTTAGCTAGCTAACAGAGCATTGATACTCTGTAGAGTCAGCACAGCCGTCAGTTAGCTAGCTAACAGATCATTGATACTCTGTAGAGTCAGCCCAGTTGTCAGTTAGCTAGCTAACAGATCATTGATACTCTGTAGAGTCAGCCCAGCCGTACAAACAAGCAAAACTGTACATTGGAATATTGACAACCATACTAGGTAATTGACTGTACATTGGAGGGGGTTGGGTTAGGACATTTACAGGGGCCAGTTTCGAATTGCAGTCTCCCGTAGGTGTTCTTTGAGAGTGGTTTTGAAAGTAGGTAGTGATTCACATTCCTTTACAGCTTTAGGTAGGGCGTTCCACATTGATGTGGCATAATTGCGAAACGTGTAGTGTATCTTGTAGACCAGGCCCATTGCAAGTTGCTGTACTCTGACAACCTAGGATGGCTTAGAGTAGACGACAAAGTGGGCAGGGGTGAGGTGGGTTCTAGGAGTAAGGTCAAGCAGTAGTCTGACCAGTTAGTTTTGAGATGTTTGTAATTTAGTTTTTAGCGCCTTTGAGGTGCTTTGGTACCATGAGGTGCAAGCATAGTCGTAGTACCCTTGAATGAGTGCTCCTGCCAGAGTCTTCAGGGTATTCTTGTTTACCAGAGAGGAGATCCGGTACAAGAATCGAGTTCGTTGGTTGACTTTTTTTATTACATTGGATGCCATTTTGTCACAGGAAAGATTAGCCTCTAGGATGGAACCCAGGTAGGTAACTAATTTCATCTTTCCTTGTGACAATATTGTCACCCACTGTAACTGAGAAGCCGTCGGTCTTGCTGAGTTTGTTATTTGAACCGAAGAGAATGGACTCTGTTTTGCCCATGTGTAATGATAGTTTGTTATCCGCGAGCCATATGCAGATTTTGCCTAGTTCCGAGCTGAGGGTTTTTTCAACCTGTAACTTGTTCTTGTCAGAGACCAGCAGGGCTGAGTCGTCCGCAAACAGGAACAAGTTGCAGTCACAAGCTGGCGACATGTCATTTGCATAAATTAGGAACAGTAGCGGTCCTAGTATGCTTCCTTGTGGAACACTATAGTCAAGTTAGACCGCGCTCACAAGTTCTCACACTGGGTGCTGCAATCCCATAAAGTTCAGTATATCAAAAAGCATAGCCATATCACTGAAGAAGGACATTGTCCGAAACATGTCTGCTATTTATTCAGGCTGCCATTAAAAAACATTGAACCTGTGAGTGCTGGTCCGGCTACCCTGCTTTTTGATATCCTTGTGGAACACCACAGCTCACTGTGAGGGGGGGGGGGGGGGTAGGGTACCGTTTACCTCCACCATCTGTTCCCTCCCCTCAAGGTAGGATTGCATCCAGCTCACTGATAGACTATCAAAACCAACTCTCTGGAACCCCTTCAATCACCCCTGGGGGACCCCAGACCCCATGTTGAAGACCACTGCTTTAGAGCATCCAGGGAGCCTCTTCTTTTCCGTTCACACGGGCAGAATGAAGTGCTTTGCTCAACTCTATTGAGTTGCTCTACTAGCTCCACACTTTTCATTTTCTTGACGTCATTCAGATCTATGAGAGTTTCATTCTTAGTCAAACCTGTTGTCTAGTAGTGAACAATACCAAAAGCTCTTCTAATAAAGCCACTTGCCTAAATTCTAAAAATAAGTCTTTTTTACCCACTGCATTTTGCCTCCAGCACATTATCCAAGTCAGCCGTCTTGTGTATGCTACATAATTGAACACGCCGTTCAGAGCAATTCCTGTCACTCTGAAGGAGAAGGAGTTGTCCTTGTTGGCTTACTGTCGAGGCCAAGGGGTCAACTGCCAGCGATGGTGCAGGGATCTGGACACAAGCAGTAATGGACTTAGATTGATGATGCCCTGTGTGCTACTGTGACTGGAGCCATGTAGGCTAAACCTGTTAGCTCTATGGTTCTCAGGAACCTATGTGGGGGAACAGTCTGTGACGACTGGATAGCTACCTACGCTTTGTGTTAAACATACTGTTAGTTTATATTCACTGTTTGCAAATGCTAGGGGGGGCGGGGGGGATCACCAAAGGCCCCACAATACAATATTATCACAATACGTAACTCACGCTATGATAGTATTGCAATATTTCAATATATTGTGATTTATTACCTTTTTTCAACTGCATATTATGTCCCAAATGGAAAACTTTGTCAATATCTGCAATACAATAAATATATATATATACTACGTCTGTTTCATCTAATAATAACATAACGTTTTTCAGTCTGTTCATCTCACTTCAGTTGCAGCAAAATGGGTTTGTCGAGCAGAATTTCATTAGATTTTTTATAAAAGATCAATACTTTGCATCGTGTATCAATACAATATCCCCACGCAAAGTATCGTGACACTATGTTATGCTGTATCGACCCCCCCCCCCCCTACCCCTATGCACCGCTAGTGACCGTCAAGCTTTCTAGCATAACATTGGCTTTCTAGCATAACATTAGCTTTCTAGCTGTTGACAACAAACTAGTTCCAGGTATTATTCTGATTCCTGTTGAGTGTCACAAGTGTTAATGTCGAAGGTAAAACCCATGGACACATGAATAAATGCTCCTTAATTTAATTCCATTTTTTGATCTTTGGTTGTCGGCCATGGTATAAGCGGGATAATGCCCTTCCAGACCTGCACATTAACATTTTAATGGACTCTGCGGAGGAAACCGTCTGCCTCCACCTCGTCCATTAAAGTATGTTAATGTACAGATCAGCGGGCATTATCCCTTACTTATATTTGTGTCTTTTTCCCCTAGCATGAAACATTAAAATGAGCTCTAGAAGGCCCTTTCCCAGCTTGAGGTTCATGGCCAGATTCCAATAGCCTCAGGTTTGTTATTGAAGGTTTTTCTGCGCTCGTGAGAGAGTCTTCACCCCCCTGTCCCCACGCGGAATCCACCACTGGTGATGTCATACTACCTAAGCTTCTAGGAGAGCCGGGGTGATGTCTGATGATACGCCCAGTCATATTTACTCTTTAGCAGTAGGCTTATCTTCCTGTAAAAGCGCCACAGTTTCACTTGTACTTTCACATTCCATCCATCTTTGTCTCAGCCACAAACGGGAACAGACAAGTTGAGAGTGAGTAACGCTTTGAGTGCAATGTGGTTGATATACTGGTGAACAGGCAACAAAATTAACTTTTTGGTAGATAAAAAAAAAACGACCAGGCAGATTTTTTACCAGCCAAAAATGTTGAATAGCTTTTTAGTATATCGCCATGTGTTATTATTACTAATAATACTCTCATTATATTATTTAATTCATTATAATTTAAACGCTATTGAAACGTAAATAATAAAATTATTCTTTTACAGCTGTTGAGCTATATACTATCGCTACTGTCCATCAATATCTTCCTTTTGAATGAAATGGGTTCAGCAGAGAGAGATGTAGAGAGAGGGAGGGAGAGCGAGACACGCACTTAACAATAAAGTGACTCTTGACTTGAGATAGACGCGCCAGAGGTGGTGAGTAGCCTCCATAATTTACCAGCCAAAGAGGAAATCTACACGCCATTGGCGCTTGGCGGGTGTTAATTTTGTTCCCTGCTGGTGAATATAATGTGGTTGGTGTGACTCAGCCCTGGTGTAAACGTATTCCCAAGTAGGTCTGGGTGATATTTGTTCAGCGTCTTATCTCTGTTACCATCTAAATTCATGGTCAAAAGTTAATACGGAGTGCCCTAGAGATTGCCAGGTTTGATGCCACTCCAGAGGAAAACAGACTTTGTTTGGTGTGTGAGTTTCATTCTCAGTCAAACCTGCGGTCTAGTGAAGGAGACCAAAAGCTCTTGTAAATAAAGGCACTTGCCTAGATCCTAAGAGCGCAGAAATCCTTTCATTCCACTGCATTTTTCCTCTAGCATATTATCCAAGGCCAGACGTCTTGTTCTACGCTGGATATTGACGCATTACATAATTGAACACGCCGTTCAGAGCAATTCGTGTCACTCTAAAGGAGAAGGAGGTGTCCTTGTTGGCTTCTTACTGTGGAGGCCAATGGGGGTCAACTGCCAGCGATGGTGCAGCAGGGATCTGGACACAGCAGCAATGGACTTAGATTGATGATGCCCTGCTGTGTGCTACTGTGACTGGAGCCATGTAGCCCCTACACCTATTAGCTCTATGGTTCTCAGGAACCTACGTGGGGGAACAGTCTGTAAAAACCCATCAATAGCTGTCTGTCGATTTGGCCGTCAGTTGGTGTAATGCAGCAAGGACCAGCAAATGGTTGAGTCATTGTCCCAAGGACGGCAAATGATTGTCCCGTCTTCAGGAGCCACTTTGATTAAAACTAACACCAGTTATATTTGTGTGTCTTTTTTCCCCCTAGCATGAAACATTACAATGAGCTCTAGAAGGGCGTTTCCCCCGCTTGATGTTCATGGACAGATTCCAATAGCCTCAGGTTTGTTTATGAAAGGTTTTTCTGCGCTTGCCGTGAGAGAGTCTTCACCCCGTTGTCCCCACGCAAAATACACCGCTGGTGATGTCCTACTACCTAAGCTTCGTCTAGGAAAGGGTGATTTCTGATGATACGCCCAGTCATACTTACTCTTGGCAGTAGGCCTCTCCTGCTTGTACTTTCATATTCCATCCATCTTTGGTCTGGGTGATATTAGTAGGTTTCGGTGATATTAGTAGGTCTGGGTGATATTTGTTCAACGTCTATCTGCGTTGTCATGTTGTGTATTTAGTTTTGACATCGTTTGTTGTCTAAATTAATGATAAAAAGCAAATATGAAGTCCCCTTGAAAAGACCCCGTCAGTTGAAAAGACCCTCCCCCAGTTCCCATCACCATGAAGTCCCGATATGATGACCATGTATTGGATTATCGAACACAGTCAGTGGTCGTGTTCTTGCTGCCATGACGCACTACGGCTGAATGTCTGGTCCTGAAAAAGGACCATATTAATGTGTTCCACATCGCCCTGCCCTCCTAAATTGAAATACCCGCACGTAAAATGGTAAATGGTGCATTTATATCCAAAGCGCTTTACAATTTGTTCCTCACATTTTACCCGTTCACTCACACATTCACACACCGACGGCGGAGGCGACCTTGCAAGGTGCCAACCTGCTCATCGGGAGCAGTTAAGGGTTTAAGTGTCTTACTCAAGGACACTTCGACACGCTGCCCGGGAGGAGCGGGAATCGAACCGGGATTACCTCCGGATTACCAGACGACCGCTCTATCTCTTGATCCACTGTCGCCCGCGCACCCAACACTTGAGATGGATCACGTACCACGGCGTGCGAGTGCCACCGACCGCCGGTGACCCCCGCCGGGGGTACATAAGAAACGGAGAACGAGCCAGTTTGCCGAAGACAAATTGACACAAAATGTAAACGACACAGACGATCAATGGACACAGGGCCGTAAGAATAACGACCTAACCAGCAGACCTTGGCGAGCTCGCGCTCTGGTTGTTAGCTCAGCTACGAGGAGCCTGGAGGCTGAGAGAGGGATTCCCCATCCGTGGGCTCTTATCAACTGGGAAACGGATTGAAAATGTATGGCTCAGTGGGCTCAGTTACTTACTTTCATCTGAAAAGAGGACTTTGGACCACTGAGCAACAGTCCCTTTTCTCCTTAGCCCAGGCAAGACGCTTCTGACGTTGTGTCTGGTTCAGGAGGGGCTTGACACGAGGAATGTGACAGTTGTAGCCCCATGTCCTGGACACGTCTTGTGTGTGGTTGGTTGATTGATTGAATTTATTGGACAATCTAAAATCTCATACAATACATGCTATACTATGTTATTTGATACTATCTTGTCTAGCACAGTCTCTGGAGCGTAACAGTAAGAAGCATTTTGTATGAAAGTATTCTGTACTTCTGTATGACAACTATTAAAGAAACTTGAAACTTGAAACTTGAAACAATACTTACAGTATACACATCACAGCCATCACATATAATTTAAAACTAGGGATGCCCCGATCACGTTTTTTGTCTATGAGCCATATCGGCCGAGACGTAAGTTGCATTGGAATCTTTTTATTTATAAAGCCATAATTAGAGATTGTCCAAATCATATTAGTTCTTTATTGTGATGTTTCTTCTTGACTTGTTTAACCAAGACGTGTCCGCCCCAGGGGGACATTAACGTGTGTTGTCGGGCCTCACAAATACATTTGATTTTATTTTATTTGAATGGACCAGTGGACCCTGTCGTACACGATCCAGTTTTTGGCTTACACTTAAGAGTGCCTAGAGTTTGTACTGAACTTAGTAGATCTGCTTTTGGCTTTTCTGCCCCTACATCTTGGAATACCCGGCAGGAACTAGACACTCTATGGGTCGGTTTAGAACCTTAATGACCAATCAGGTCACCACAATATGTAATTGTTTTTCAATTATTACCTCTGTTTAAATTTTTTGCAATATATATATATATTTTTTTTATGTATTTTAAAATGTGGTCTTAATGAATTATTCTGATGTCTTTTTTTATCCACTTTTTCTCCTTTTTCTTATTTTTTCTCCCATCCCAATTCCACTGTGCCAATTCTCCCCTCCCCTGTCTTGAACGTTGGTCGCATATGCCCCCCACTGGCCGGTTGTAGGGAGGATAGAAGCCTTGCATCACGTGTCCCCTCCGATACACGAGGAGGCAGCCTGTCACATCTTTTCACCTGCCAGCGCGGACTCTCATTGGCGAGGTGTAACGTGTGGGAGGCTCACACTACCCCCACCATTTCCTGTCTCTGCTGTGCAGGCGCCCCAACCGACCTGTAGGAGTCGCTGTCCACAACGTCCAGATTACCACCCATCGACTTCCACCCGCTAACTCTGCCAATTGAGTTACCGTACTTTTCGGACTATAAGCCGCGGCTTTTCCCCCCATTTTTCGACCCTGCGGCTTATATAACGGTGCGGCTTATGTGACTCGACGTGACCAAACCCGAAAATGTAAAAATCTAAATATTGCTTTTTTGACTGCATTGAAATGTTATTTATCTGTTCCCTTATTTGCTAAACTTAATACAACTTGTAAATGAGTTAATTCTTGTTATTTGTCCGACAGTATTGTGTCCCAATGCTAATTACATATGGTAATTAAACATTAAAACACCTGCGGCTTATAGTCCAGTGCGGCTTATATATGTACACATCATTCAATTTAGCTGCTGCGGCTTATAGTCAGGTGCGGCTTATAGTGCGAAAAGTACGGTAGTATGACGGCTGGCCCAAGCCGGAGGCAACGCCGACAGCCGGAGTCGAACCCGGTGTCTCTTGCGTTGGTGACGAGCGCAATGTCCACTGCGCCACCCAGCCGCCCTCCTTATTCTGATGTCTTTATATTTATGAACGCACTGTAAATTAGTTTAACTACTCAGTGTATTTAGCGAGTATAAATAGAGATTGAATGAATACAGACCCTCATCTGCACCTTTGTTTATGCTGTTTATTTTAATCATATTTCTATATGATTATGATTAGTAGTTGACACTGTATATTTGTTCTCATATTTTTCTATTGCCTATACTTATGTCTTTGTACTATTACTCTGCCCATACCTGTACCTCCTCTACCCCATGCTGCTAGGACGCCCACATTTCAATAAAGGAATATCTTATCTTACTTGTATTCTAACAACCATATTTTCTTTCCAATGGCTGTTGACAGAAATATTAAATTAGAGAGTTGTATGCCCTCCCTCCCTCCCTCCCTCCCTCCCTCCCTCCCTCCCTCCCTCCCTCCCTCCCTCCCTCCATCCTCCGTCCCTCCCTCCGTCCCTCCCTCCGTCCCTCCCTCCCTCCCTCCCTCCCTCCCTCCCTCCCTCCTCTGTCCCTGTTCATAATACTGTCTGTTGTCAAGTCAAGAGTTTTATTTGTCACGGCATACAAGTATACAATGAAATGCGGGACATGTCTTCCTCCTTGTTAGTGGGTAGAAGTGCTGGGATCCCCTGCAGGCCTCTCTGTCTCAGACTGAGGAGGAGATGGATTCATGCGTTGCGTTCAGGGCTTCTGTGCTTTTTAACCCTCATCTCCTGTCAAGTGTTCTGCTGCTGCTGCCATGTTGTGTGTGTCTGATAGATGGATGATGGGAGGCTTCACCACACACCTGACAGTTCACTAGATCCTGCTGTATCCTTCTCTTTCTCTTTGTTTCTCTCGTTCTTGTCCTGTTTCTCTCACTCTCTCTGTCTTTCTCTCGTCTCTCTCTCTTTCTCTATTCTCCCTCTCCTCTTTCTCTCCTATCTTTCTCTGTTCTCTCCTTTTCATCTCTTCCCTCTTTCTCTTCTCTTTCTTTCTTTCTTCCTCTCTCTCCCTTCGTTCACTCTCTCAGATAGTCTCCATCCATCACACAGTGTAGTGTGTACTGTAGTGTAATGTGTAGTGTATTGTAGTGTGTAGTGTGCACTGTAGTGTAGTGTAGTGTGTACTGTAGTGTAATGTGTAGTGTATTGTAGTGTGTAGTGTAGTGTGTCGTGTAGTGTAATGTGTAGTGTATTGTAGTGTAGTGTAGTGTGTACTACTAGGTATTGTGTGTCAGTAATTATATGTAATGTGTGTCCAACACCCGCTCCTCTTCCAGTGGCAAACAAAACTGATACTTGGGTCTCATGATATCGTAAAAACATCTAAATAATGGCAATATTGACTTCTCTGTTTTTTCGTAAGGACTATTATCACATGACTGGGTGGTCTGGAGGGTTAGGGAGGGGTCTGGAGGGGACTGGAGGGGTCTGGCGGGGTAGGGAGGCTGGCAGGACGCCAGCCAGATGGCTATAAGTCTCACTTCCAGCCTGGCACGGAATCAGCAGCAGAGGTGGTGTGGTGGTAACACCTCTGTCTAATGAAAGCTGGTTCCCTTGGTGACCCCTCAGTGCCTTACGCCTTTTTAATTACATCTTGAGTCCTGCGGGAGGGAGGGAGGGAGAGAGAGAGGGGGAGGGAGGGAGAGAGAGGGAGGGATGGAGGGAGGGAGGGATGGAGGGAGGGAGAGAGGGAGAGGGAGCAAGGGAGAGATATAGAGAGAGGGAGATGGGCTAAAAAAAAATTGGCCAAGATCAGATTCCAGTGTGAACCGGTCACTGCTCCTGAACTGACCCACGTGAAGATGGACGTGGACATGGAGGACACTGAAGTCACAGTTTATTACCTGAATGCAGTGGAGTACAGCTAATTTAAACAAATCAGACCTGTATCTGATTTAGGACCACATTTAAAAGTGGCCCCATTCATAATGGAAAAGGTCAGATTCCATGTGATTT
>NW_028169249.1:0-30442 GCF_963971535.1 Notolepis coatsorum | reverse complement strand
CGCTTGTGTCGCTCGTCAGTTGCTCATCCAAGAATGTGGGGATTTCTTTACGCAGCGAAAAAAACCTCTCCAAGCACTTCCCACGGCTCAGCCATCGGATTTCTGTGGTAGCTGCAAGTCGCCATAATCAGTGTCCATTCTCTTTAAAAAAGAGACAAACTTTCTATGGTTTAGTGACCTGCCTCCACGAATTAGATTGGTAACCTGGTAACCAAATCCATATCATGGCTGTAGTCAAGCTTCTTGGCACAGAGAGCCTCCTATATCAGATAAAAAAAAAATAAAAACTATTTAACGACCTCGCATATAATTTGACTACAATCGACTCGCATTCGGTCATTATTAGTGACCCACAATAGATGGAAATTATGTTAGCGAACTTACCTGATGTATAATGCAGTGCAGCATTGGACACTCAACCGCCACTCTGCCTTAGAAGCCCGGCGAATCCTGTGCGTTTTCCTTTCATTGCCGGTGCTCCATCGGTAACAACAGTTTATCAAAACCCCATATTGCTGCATGGCCACTTTCAACAGCGTTGAATATGTCCACACTAGGGCTGACCCCTATTAGTCAAATAGTCGACTAATCGATCGAAAGGAGCCATAGTCGACTGCCAACTCTTCTTAGTAAAAAAAAAAAAAAAGTATAATGTTTTTTTTTTTTTTTTTTTTATAAATATTGGCCTGGGGGCCGCATGGAACGTCGGTGAGGGCCGCATGCGGCCCGCGGGCCGCCAGTTGCCCATCCCTGCGTTAGAGGGAGAACAGACTGTCCTGCCTCCGACCTTCCTGCCAGCGAAAATAAGATATGTGTCTGGTGACAATAGCCCCCCCCCCCCCCCCCCGTCATCTGAGGACGTTTCTTCAACGAAGCTCATTGACGTCTCACAAGTGGGAGTTCCGTTCCAACAGCATGAGCACAAGTCAGTCTCAGAGAGAAAGAGAGAGAGAGAGAGGGAGAGGGACAGAGAGAGAGAGAGAGAGAGAGAGAGAGGAGAGAGAGAGAGAGAGAGAGAGAGAGAGAGAGAGAGAGAGAGAGAGAGGGACAGAGAGAGAGAGAGAGAGAGAGAGGGAGAGGGACAGAGAGAGAGAGAGAGAGAGAGAGAGAGAGAGAGAGAGAGAGAGAGAGAGAGAGAGAGAGAGAGAGAGAGAGAGAGAGAGAGGGACAGAGAGAGAGAGAGAGAGAGAGAGAGAGAGACGGGCAGAGAAGAATCAAGAGGTTTATTTGTCACATACATACCAGGGCATACAGTGAAATTCGGGTGGTCATGCACCGCGTTGATTGTGCAAAATACAATAATAAAATAGGTAAGACACAAGATGTGCATGATAAAAAAAGACATGCTAAGTTCCTGAGAAACTGGTTCCTATGTAGTATGTACACTACTATACAATATACAATTTACAATTGTAACTCAGTCATTTTATACTTAATGTATCTAAACTATACAATACCTCCTTCCTTTAAAGTGACTTTTAAGAGAGAGATTGATTGATTGATTGAAAAGTTTATTAACAGATTGCAGAATGGGTCAGTACAGTACATCTCAATACATACAATTGTTAAGGGGATGCAGACCAGAGAAGACTTTCGTCTTGTTTCCACCAGGGTCCCCCATTTTCAATTCATCATAACATATATGACATACATGACATACAGATAGACAGTACTGCTACATCTATACATTTATGACATATCAGATTTGCAAATACAGTACTGTTTGTGATACAAAAGTGTCCAGAAAAGGAGTGTATATACATTTGGCGTAGAAACTGTACAGAGAGAGAGAGAGAGAGAGAGAGGAGAGAGAGAGAGAGAGAGAGAGAGAGAGAGAGAGAGAGAGAGAGTGGGCAGAGAGAGAGAGAGAGAGAGAGAGAGAGAGAGAGAGAGAGAGAGAGAGAGAGAGAGAGAGAGAGAGAGAGAGAAAAGAGAGGCAGAGAGAAGAGAGAGGAAAGAGAGGCAGAGAGAGAGAGGAACAGAGAGTGAGAGACAAAAGAGAGGGTCAGTTGCCTCATATGAACAAATATCATTTAACTCAATGGACCAGACAGATCGGTATGTGGAGAAGTGGAGAATATCTGAGATACATAGATAATGTGAAAAGCAGTGGCGGCCGCTGGCGCTGGTGCCTTGTAGGTCGCAGTTCTCGTTAATAGGTCGAGTTGAAAATGTAATGCTCTGAGATGCTCTGGAGCAATCTCTCTCTGTCTCTCGGATCAATCAAATCAAATAATTAACACATGTATGTTGTCATTTTAAACAACTCACCATTCATTCATTATGCATCAGCAGCAGCTAAATTAATGTTATAGTTCACAACACAGCAGCGCGTTTTGAATCGCTAGCCTATTAATTATCGTCTCAGCAAGCACAGTCAATACTTTTTTCCGTAGCCGCATTTCGCGGAGACAGCTGTGTATAGCGAGAGAGAGAGAGCGAGAGAGAGAGAGAGAGAGAGACTCACTGTTTAGTTGAAACGTCCAGGGCAGGAGAGCTTGATAAACGTGTATAATCCACTGTTGATGTATATCCACTGTCCACTGTCTCCAGACTGCATCCGCCATATAGCTTGTTAGCCAAGTGTTAGCTTGTTAGGCTGTTAGCACAACACAAGTACATTTCTTTGTCCATTTTTCCGCGTCGAACAGACTGCAAACTACCTGGCGTTCTATCGCCATGCTCTAAGACAAACTCTAACCTTAACCAACTTTGAAAGAGTGCCTAAGCTTAACCATCTAAAGAACTTGCAGTCACGGCACGCTCTGCTGCCTGCATTTCACAACAACACAACAACACAACTATCTCTCAGTCTCTCACCAACGGACCGGAAATTCCGGAATAAGCTAGAATTGGAACATTAGAAATTGGATTCGGCCAATCAGAGATCGTCTCTGTGAAATTCTGCTACGGAAAAAAATACTGGCGTCGGCCAATCGAGAGCGTCTCCGCGAAATGCGGCTACAGACATTCTTGACGCTACTGGCTAGACCGCTTCAAATCGCGCCCGGATTCCAACATAATAGTCATATTTCAACGCACAACGCGTTACGCACTGATTGGCTTCGACGGATACAGCGATCAAACCGTGACGCGCACTCAGAGCGCTATTGCGTCTAGCCCGGGCCAAAAAAAAAAAAAAAAAAAAAAGTGATGTCACTTCCTGTTCAAGAAAACGAGTATTTTTTTATTTTATATAATAACGTTATATTGTGCATTGGAAACACAAACATACTTAAAATGAGTAAATGTTATTAATTTTAAACATGTTTATATTATTTATAGGGCTATAAAACTAAAAACTAAAAAGTTTTATTTTTTTCTTCTCTCTGATTTAACAGCAGTCAGCAGGTGGGTCGGCGCCCTTGCGCCCCTAGTGGCAGAGCCGCCACTGGTGAAAAGATCATGAGCTTTCTCCTGGATAACACAGCCCTTATAAAAACTAGTATGAGACATGTCAATACTATATATATATGGGACTTTCAACTGCCAATGTCTAGAGAGCAGGACAGCAAACGGTTGATATATAATGCAAATGTATTAATACATTTTTTTAACTGGTAAAGTATAATTATGTAATATATGTAATGCATAAATACAATAATGAGTACAGAGAATACGTCGTCAGAACTCTCTCTGTGGCTCATAATATGCCCTATAATATGATTATGGTGCAAACTCATATGAACTCATATGTACTGCTATTATTCATTTATATTTTATATTTACTTACCTTCTTATTTATTTATTTATTTTTTGTTTCATATATATTTATTTCTGTCTATTTTTTTATTTAATTATTTGTGTGTGTCTGTTTGTTTCTGTTTTACTGGAGATAATTGTGCAAAACATTTAAAATTCAAATTAAAAAAGAGAGGGGGGGGGGGGGCCGGGCGGACCTAGCACATTTGGCGCCCTAGGCGAGATTCACCACTAATGTAATTTTTATTTTTTTGTCATTTTTATGGCTTTTGCCTCTTCATAGTTCTCTAACGTTAGTCTGTCTTTCCTCAACGCTCAATTCTATAAACACTTGACCGATACCCATCAATGCACAGCGCTCTAGCATGTTCTGACTGTGAACACCTAGAGCTGAGGCTCAGACCGACCGACCGTTTTAGATTTTTGGCTCATTTTCCCTTATGTTAGAATTTTTTTTATGTAAAAATAATGGTTGCAGATATAGAGGGGGGCGCCAAAACTGCACAAAAAAAAAAAAAAAAAAAAAAATTTTTTTTTTTTTTGCGCCCCCCTCTGGGTGGCGCTCTAGGCGACCGCCTATATCGCCTGTAGGAAGGTCCGCCCCTGAGATACAGGCAGGGAGAGAGACATGAGAGAGGGGCAGAGAGAGAGAGAGAGAGACAAATCAGATGGAGAGACAGGAATGTGAGGACATGTATGGACAGAAAGAAAGCAAGATAGAGTTTAAAGAATGTAGTATACAGGCAGGGAAAACATGTTGGCTGAGAATATTATGTACAATAAAACAACCTACCTACGGTAGAGGAATTAACCAGCATTCTTCCCCACCTTCCATGCTCTGCTGAGGAACCTGATGTTTAAATGTATGTGTCGACTATTAGAGTAAAAGAAAACAAGATAATAGGTGCCATTAGTGATGTCAAACAAAGTGATACAAGGTACTCCTCTGATTTGTGGAAACATTGGAATCTATGCCTTTATGTATTTTAATCTATGTTGTTGGCCTTGTTTCTTTTGTTATTATATTTTTTGTTGTTGTTTTGTATATGTGTAATATGGACCTTGAGTCTGAAATAAAGTCTTCATCATCATCATCATCATCATCATCATCATCATCATCATCATTGAAGGCGCAAAGACATACCTACACTGTATGGTCTTCTCCCACATTGTACTGGTCATTTACTGGGGCCACAGCCATGAAACCCATAGAACAACTTTACAACAGAGCATTGAAGGAGAGACAATACTGTCGAACTATATAACAATAATTACCTCATTTACAAGTTGTATTTAAGTTTGCAAATAAGGGCAAATAAGAGAACACATTATTGACATTTCAAAGATGTAAAAAAAAAACAGATTTCGATTTTTTCGATTTTCTGAAGAGCAAGACAATTGTTCCTTTTCTGGCACTTGTTTCTCACCGGATCAAATCGGGTTTGGTCACGTCGAGTCACATATGACAGGAAACAGTACTCATCCACCACTGTAAAATCCTGGATAAGCATCCAATTAAATTTTGAAAACCTCAGACGTTATAAAAGTTCCTGTTTTGTATATAAATGCCTGCACAGATTAGCCCCTCCCCCTCTCAAGGAGTTATCCACGAGAAAAGGAACACTGGATTAGCCACTAGGTCAACCACCAGAGGGGATTGTGAGGTCCATTTTAGAAAGACCGCCTTCAGCTAAAATGTTCTATCGATAAAGGGAAGTGGAACATGGAACAGCCTTCCGGTCCCCTTAAGGGAATGTACCACCCTGTCCACCTTTAGGGGCCAGCTCAGGAAATGGCTGTTAGACAGCCAAATATGCACTCATTAGGGATGTTAGTGATGTTGTACTGAATGTCATGTTAGTGTGGTCATGTCAGTGATGTCAGTTTTTATGAATGAACGTTGTAAGGTCCGTTTTGTGTCTGTTTTATGTTAGGACTACAGGTGGAAATTAGCCCTGTGCTATTCCCGGCATATTTACGTCCTTATCGTGCTGTGATGTTATGCATACGCTCATGTAAATGATGTTCATTCATTTGCATTGTCCTTAATAAACAAATCTTAATCTAAATCATCATACTTACTTACTTACGCCTGCTACCCCTTCTGGGGCATAGGCCGTCAACAAGTGATCTCCAAGCATCTCTGTCTTGAGCTGTTCTCTCCAGTTGGTTCCAGGTCATCTTCATGGTCTTGGTGTCTGCCTCCAGGTCTCTGCGCCAGGTGTTTCTCGGGCGGCCCCTTTTCCGCTTGCCCTGCGGGTTCCATGTTAGGGCTTGTCTGGTGATGGCACTTGCAGGCTTTCGCAGGGTGTGGCCTATCCAGCCTATCCTATCCTATCCTAGGCCAAATCATCATCACCCTCACTGAATTACACTGCTAACAAGTGACTTATGTTTCCAGTATCATATAAAAGCAAAAAGTGGGCCTTCCCAGCGACCGACCACACAGCCTTGGCCCAGAGCGAGGCCCCTGAGGCAGGAGCTGGAGCACGACCGGATCAGAGATGACCTGGTGATGCAGATCTGAATGCAGAGAAAGGGGCCTCTCCTAGAGTACTACCGTGGTCATCTCCTTTGGTACATAATAAGAAAATGGGTGCCAAACATTTTGATAATATTGTTGTGAAAATCAGCATTGTTTCAGGGGTTTCAAAAAGAGAGAAGGAGATACAAAAAAAATATTCATAAAGTTCAACACAACTGTAGAATGTTTGTTAAGTTCAGCTACTTTAATGTATTTTTTTTACGATTATATCATTGTAAACCCATTTCATGGGTTCAGACTTACACTGAGGCAAAAGACACTAGAATATGGTTAAGTGTACTTGTTAGGAGGGCAATAGACCCTACGGGGACTAAACACGTTTCGCAATTATGCCACAACAATGTGGAACTCCTTACCCACAGCCGTAAAATAATGTGAATCCCTACCCTCCTTCAAAACCGCTCTCAAAGAGCACCTACGGGTGGCTGCAATTAGAAACTGGCCCCGGTAAATGTCCAAACCCACCCCCCCACCCACCCAACCCCCTCCAATGTACAGTTTCTTCCCCTTCTAATGTATATATTTGTTATGATGATCTCTTTCTCTTAAACAGTACTGTATATTTGTATGTCTTGCATGTCATAAATGTCTTGATGAAACAGTACTGTATGTCATGTATATGTCATAAATTGAAAATGGGGGACCCTGATGTAAACAAGAGGAAAGTCTTTCTCTGGTCTGCATCCCCTTAACAATTGTTTGTATATTGTACCCATTCTGCAATCTGTTAATAAAGTTTTCAATTAATCAATCAATCAATCAATCAAACAGGCATTCTACAGAGGCACAACCGAGAGCATCCTGACTGGACGCATCACCGCCTGGTATGGAAACCACTCTTCCCTGAACCGCAGAGGGTCGTACGGACAGCCCAGAACATCAGCGGATGTGAGCTTCCCTCCAGCTAGGATATATAAGGAACAAGGAACAAGGAACAAGGAACAAGGAAACGGTACCGCAGCATCAAGGCCCGGACCAGCAGGCTCCAGAACAGACCCCCCCCAGGCAGTCAGACTCATGGACAAACAACATTAACAACAACCTGCTACCTGTCTGCCGCGACTCACCCACACCCACACAGACATAACTACACCTGTACCTGTATGCACATGCAACACACACACAACCATGCAAGAAGTCTACATGCACATTGTAATGAGGCTTAGACCTACACACACTGCCCTTTGCACACCCTACTTCCATACTGCGATCATTGTATTACAATTTAGAGCTATTTCGCACACACGACATCCACACTGTGACTATTATTTATTTTGAGACAGGTTGATGTTGGAACCTGCAGGGCATTTCTGTCTGTCGCAACTCCGCTGGTGCCTGAATCCACTAATATAATTTAGAGCTACTCTGGTGTTGCTCCGTACTGTTATTTTATGTTATTTATTTCAAGTTCAAGTTCAAGTTCAAGTTCTTTAATAGTTGTCATACAGAAGTACAGAATACTTTCATACAAAATGCTTCTTACTGTTACGCTCCAGAGACTGTGCTAGACAAGATAGTATCAAATAACATAATAACATAATATAGCATGAATTTAGAAGAAGAAAATGAGGTCACAGTGTTCGGTATAGACATATGTACAATGTTCTGAGTTACCATATAATATACAATACACAATACTATGCAGTGTACTAATGTACAGTACTATCTAGTGCAAAGCAGAAATGGGATGAGGTACAATTTTAGGTACAATTTACAGTAAGGTGTACGAGTTGTAGTGCAATCCTTCATCCATAAATATAAAGTGTGGGGAGTGGGTGCTACAGTGTGTTTGTTTAAAGTGGGTGTGTGCTATAAAGTGTGTGGAGTGGGTGCTACAGTGTGTTTGTTTAAAGTGAGAGTGCGTGTGGATGTGTGTGCTATGTGCGTTTGGTGGTTGTTGTTGTGTAGTGTTCATTCATTGTTCGTTTAGCAGCCTGATGGCCTGGGGATAGAAGCTACTTCTGAGTCTTTCTGTGCTCGCCTTGAGACTCCGGTATCGCTTGCCTGACCGCAGCAGTTCAAAGAGGCAGTTGTTCGGGTGACTGGAGTCTTTAATGATTCTCTTAGCCTTGCCCTTGCAACGCTTGTAGTAAATGTTCTGGAGGGTGGGGAGCCCCCCTCCAATTGTGCGTTCGGCTGAACGTGTCACTCTTTGTAGTCTGCTTCGGTCTTGTGCAGTGCTATTCCCAAACCAGGAGGTGATGTTGCCGGTCAAGATGCTCTCTATTGTACATGAGTAGAAGTTCTTAAGGATCTTCTGGCTGACTTGGAACTTCCTTAGGCGCCTGAGGAAGTAGAGGCGTTGTCGTGCCTTCTTCACCACACTGTTAATGTGTGTGGTCCATGTCAAGTCCTCGGATATGTAGGCTCCGAGGTACTTAAAGCTGTTGACTCTCTCAACCGGTGCCCCGTCGATGCTGAGGGGGCTGTAGTCCTTGACCCCCGACCTCCTGAAGTCCACAATCATCTCCTTTGTTTTGCTGACGTTCAGGGAGAGGCTGTTTTCCTGGCACCATCCCGCCAGGACCTTGACCTCTTCCAGGTAGGCCCTCTCGTCGTTGGCAGAGATCAGGCCCACCACCACTGTGTCGTCAGCAAATTTGACGATTGTATTGCTACTCCGCTGAGCCACACAGTCGTGTGTGTACAGGGAGTAGAGGAGGGGACTCAGAACACAGCCCTGGGGGGCCCCTATGTTGAGGGTGATGGATGAGGAGGTGCAGTTGCCTGCTCTCACCACCTGGGGTCTGCCAGTCAGGAAGTCCAAGACCCACTGGCAGAGGTCATAGCCCAAGCCCAGGTCCCTGAGCTTGGCTATGAGTATGGAGGGGACTATGGTATTGAATGCCGAGCTGTAGTCGATGAATAGCATTCTCACATAGTTCCCCTGCCTCTTGTCCAGGTGTGATGCTGCTGTGTGCAGCACATGGGATATGGCGTCCTCCGTGGACCTGTTGGGGCGGTATGCAAATTGCAGGGGGTCCATGTTGATGGGGAGGGAGGAGCAGATGTAGCCCTTTACTAGCTTCTCAAAGCACTTCATGGCTATGGAGGTGAGAGCTACAGGGCGGTAGTCGTTGAGGCAAGCAGGCTTGGATTTTTTGGGTACAGGGATAATAGTGGACTTCTTCAGGCAGGTGGGGATGACAGCCTGTTCTAAGGACAGGTTAAATATGTCAGTGAATACTGGGGCCAGTTGGTCGGCACAGACTTTTAGGACGCGGCCGGGGATGCCGTCCGGACCTGCTGCCTTCCTGATATTCACTTTTTTAAAGGTCCGCCTCACCTCATGCTCTCCTCTGTTACCCTGAACACTGCGCCTCCATCAGCAGCCGACCCCCCCCCCCCCCCATTGCCGAGGCTTGTGAGCTGGTGTTGTTATTACCAGCATCAAACCTCGCATAGAAGGTATTGAGGTCATTTGCTAAGGAGATGTCACTGTTCAGTTTGAGGGAGGCGCCTTTGTAGTCTGTCATCGTTGTTTGCCCAATAATAGTCATTGAATGGGACTACAAACTATGTATTCATATAACTATAGTATGATGTATATAACTATTATACCATGATCATTGTATTCTGTTGGCTGGCCCCCTCTCTTCTCTCTCTCTCTCTCTCTCTCTCTCTCTCTCTCTCTCTCTCTCTCTCTCTCTCTCTGACACAAAATCACGTTGATGTGTTTTTCCACATGTCTTATGTTTGATCAGATACATATGTGAAGAGCACAGCTGCTACATGTATGTATGTAATTACCTGGATACGTGGAAGCACTCCACCTGCAGACTGATAGTAGCGCATTCACTCAAACTAACACTGCGGCCAATCACGTCAAGCCAACTGTTCCCATGGCACATAAAAGAACAGCATCCCAGGGCAGGTTGTGAGTTCCCCAGACCACAGCCTCTGGTGCAGACAAGCTTCCCAGGCCACAGCCTCTGGTGCAGACAAGCTTCCCAGGCCACAGCCTCTGGTGCAGACAAGCTTCCCAGGCCACAGCCTCTGGTGCAGACAAGGTTCCCAGACCACAGCCTCTGGTGCAGACAAGCTTCCCAGGCCACAGCCTCTGGTGCAGACAAGCTTCCCAGGCCACAGCCTCTGGTGCAGACAAGCTTCCCAGGCCACAGCCTCTGGTGCAGACAAGGTTCCCAGACCACAGCCTCTGGTGCAGACAAGGTTCCCAGGCCACAGCCTCTGGTGCAGACAAGCTTCCCAGGCCACAGCCTCTGGTGCAGACAAGCTCCAAGACCATCCTCAAACACAACTGGTCCCAGGGACCAAAGGACAAACTCTCCACAATGTCTCTGCTCTTCCCACTGCTGTTCCTCATGGGCCAGACCTTTGACCCCGTGTTCAACAACCCTACACCCGACAACACGACCTGCCCAGGCTTCTGGCACAGCTACGACGGAAGCTGCTACAGTCACTACGGTGTGGAAATGTCATGGGCTGACGCCGATCTCCACTGTGCGTCTCAGGGTGCCACCTTAACATCTGTCCACAGTCTAGACGAGGACGATTTCATCCAAACTCTGATCGCGGCGTCCCAGAGTGAATGGCGCGCCTGGATCGGCATGCATGACATGGACACGGAGGGAGAGTGGATGTGGTCCGACGACACCAACGTGACCTTCACCCACTGGCGGGAGGGGGAGCCCAACAACTCGGGAGGGAAGGAAGATTGCGCCGCCACTTCCATCCTTAACTGGAACGATTATCCCTGTCAGGCACGTCTTCCTTTTGTCTGCAAGTCACTTGTTGATTGAATGCTGACAGGGAAGCCTATAATGGCTGCTTTCCACTAAACATGTCTCCTGTGGCTTTAATGTTGAGTAAAAATGATTGGGTTCATTGGTAATAAAGAACATTTAAAAGTTACAGTTTTACCTTGTATCTTTGTGTACTAATGTTGATTGAGTCTACTTTAATCGTTTTTTTCTATTTACAGTTACCTGAACCTATAGCTCAATTTCTCAAAACTCAAAGAACTCAATTTCTCAAAACCTACACACAAAGAACAGCAACAAAGACTATTTCAGATTTTAGAATACATTTACGATACGATTTTAGAATACAAATTCTAAATCACATGTTTGCAAAACACAAATTGCATCATTTAGCAGACTGTGTTCACCTGGAAAACACTTCTATCTTTATGTACTAATGTTGATTGAGTCTACTTATAATAATCTTCATTTATATAGCACCTTTCATACACAGAATGCAACTCAAAGTGCTTAACAGAGACACGTCTTCTTTAAACAAGTCAATAAGAAACAACACAATAAGTCAAGAAAAATCAAGAATACCATAAGGTCCAAAGAAATTATAATAAATGCAAAATAAATAAATGCAACATAAATAAATGCAACACTCCCAGACGTACCCCACGCGAAGGTAAGGAAAAACTCACTAAAACCTAACAATAGGAAAAAATGCACCACAGGCAGTGTGGAGGAGAGAAACCTTAGAAGGGCCGTTCAAGGGGGGATCTCCCTTCTTAGATGTCGGTGATAGTAGTGTTGCATGTTGCAAAAAACAGGCGAACAGTTGGTAAGCATGCACCCATGTGCGTAGTGAAACACAGATGAGTGCATGCGATAGCAACTGACATTTTCTTTTAAATTAAATATAGAGCTGATAGTGATAGCAGCTGAAAATTTTATGAGATTAGAGATAGAACTGATAGCGGATCTAATTGAGGCACAGGGGCGCGTCCTCCCGGGACGTTCTACCCTCTGGTCATCACTCCGAGACAGCCGAAGACAGGGAGACAGGGGGCGACGCAGAGAGGGTCGCATCCTCCCGGTTATCACGGGACGTCGAACACTCCGGTCATCACTACAAGACAGCCGGAGATAGGGAGACAGGGGGGCACGCAGAGAGGGTCGCATCCTGGGTGGGTGTCATCACGGGACGTCCAGCACTCTGGTCATCACTCCGGGACAGCCACTCACAGGGGGACAGGGAGACAGGGAGACGGGACAGGCGTTAGACTGCTCGCGTGATTGTGAAGTTGCAGATTGATTGATTGAATGAAAGTTTTATTAACAGATTGCAGAATGGGTACAATACAGTACGGCTCAATACACACAATTGTTAAGGGGATGCAGACCAGAGAAATAATTTCGTCTTGTTTACATCAGGGTCCCCCATTTTCAATTCATAATGAATTGTAAGTACGGGTGCAATTTGCTCCGTGCAATCCATTCTTTGTGGATCTAGCCCGTGTTACTGCTTTGATTGTATCTTTGAATTGTACATGTTGTAACTAGTGGTGCCAATACCGCTATTTAGAGAGCAGGGGCGGCTAATGACCGATATTATTTATCTGATAATACAAGTGCGGTAAATACAAACGAATAAAACAAATAGCTATATTAGCTAGCTAGCTTAGCTGGTTGATTTGCACTTTACCTAAATAACCATCAAGTTATCTTAAATCTAGACAAAACACTCATCCTCTACTCACTGGACTCCTCTCCATCCCCAGCTCACGCCTCAGCACCATGGGTGCACCCTCCGCTCATCCTCTACTGGACTCCTCTCCATCCCCAGCCTCAGCACCATGGGTGCACCCTCCGCTCATCCTCTACTGGACTCCTCTCCATCCCCAGCCTCAGCACCATGGGTGCACCCTCCGCTCATCCTCTACTGGACTCCTCTCCATCCCCAGCTCACGCCTCAGCACATGGGTGCCCAAGCTTTCAGCTGCTCGCCTCCCAGACTCTGGAACTCCCTGCCCCCACATGTCAGACAGTCTGACTCCCTATCATCATTTAAATCACAACTGAAACCCATCTGTTTAAACTCGCATATTCACTATAACCTGTGTCACACTCACTGTTCTATACCCCATGCTGTTTGTTTGTTTTGTTATTTTAACTTCACCGTTTTATACTTCCTGTTGTTTGTTTTGTTTTTAACCTCGACTTTTAACTGCCTTGCTTTGTTTTTATGATCTGTAAGGTGACTTTGGGTGTCGTGAAAGGCGCCACCAAATAAAATGTATTATTATTATTATTATTATTATTATTATTATTATTATTATTATTATTATTATTATTATTATTATTATTATTATTATTATTATTATAGGGAGTCCACACTCTAGCTTTAATCTCTTTGTCAACAGATTCCTCATGATCTCTAGTTTCATATGATACCATACGTTTCGCACTTTCATTTAAATTGAGCCCACAAATGAGGGCTGTGGCAGACTGGCAGTAGACCCTGCCATAGGCCACCTGAAGGGCTTCGAAGGGTCCCTCCAGCACAGGTTATATGGTGCAAACACATACCAGGTTATTGAAGAGGGTTGGCAAGATGGTACAAGCCAGAGCAGATGGATGTAACTGTCTTGAGAAGCTTTGTCCTATGTGTGTGTGTGGGGATAGCAGATTTAACTGCTCCCAAGTGTTTACTCAATCAGGAGTGGTTACAGGTTGAATGACAGAAAACTAAGATCAGCACATGTTATAAGGTATTCTGGATTTATATTTTTAAACAAATAGGTCTGGCTCACTACATGCGATAGCCTATAGGACACCATCTTCACCTGCCAGATCACGTGATTCACCTGCCAGCAGATTGCATGAACTAAGCTAAAATACAAATGTATTTACTAAGCTAAAAAACACAATATATTCCTTCGAACACAGCATATATCCCCTAGGTCAGCCACAACTGTGGGCATGGACTGTACTCTTAATTACTGAACCCTGCTCGGACTCTGGCGCACCTTGCACAAGGATTCACACAACTACCATTCATTTATTAGCACCCGCGGTCGGGTGGCGTAGCGGAGATTGCGCTCGTCACCAAAGCAATAGGCTGCGGTCTCAACTCCCGGAATCAGCATTGCCTGCGGCTTGGGCTGATCGTCATACTAACTCGTTTGGCTGAGTTAGCGGGAGGGAAGTCGTGGGTGGTAATCTGGCGTTGTGGACAGCGACGCCTACAGGTCAGGTCTGGGCACATGCTCAGCGAAAGGCAGGAAGTGGTGAAGACAGCATGACCTCCCACGCGTTACACTTCACCAATGAGAGTCCTCGCTGCCAGGTGAAAAGAGAGCCACTGGCTGTCTCCGCATGTGTCGGAGGAAGCATGCGGTAGACTTCAGGGTTCCCTTGTACCGACCAGTAGGGGGAACATGTGCACAACGACCAGGTAGGGGGGGGGGGGGGGGGGGAATTGGCATAACGACTAAATTGGGATGGGGAGAAAAAGAGAAAAATCTGAGAAAGAGAGGATAAAAAAATAAATAAATAAAATGTATTAGCACCCTAGATCTTATTTACATTTATATGTGTGTATATACTGCAACGCCCTCTACTCTGGTGTCGCAGACAAATAAATAAACCGCCTACAACTCGTCCAGAACGCAGCTGCCAGGTAAATGTATCTATGTTACAGTTGTATGTACTGTAGAGCTTAATACACTCTGTACCAATCACAAATACCACCAACCTGATTGTGTGGCAATAAAGGAATCGTGTATCTTGTATGGTGTTTTTATTACCGATTATACATTTGTTTCACCTGTCCAGTAGATATCTATATTTTTATTTTACCTTGTTCTTTATTATCTAACTCGTCTTTTATTCTTATATTTTTACATCATATTTTCTCATATTATTTATGATCAACCTCGTATTTTATTCTTATGTTTTTATTTCACATTTGACCTTGTTCTTTATTATATATTACTGTACCTTGTATTTTATTCTTATATTAGTATTTCATATTTTACCTTGTTCTTTATTATGTACCTCATCTTTTATTCTTATATATTTTTATTTTATTTCATAATTTACATTGTTCTTTATTTGTTTCTCAACTGGTGGGTCGCAGGGCCATTTTGAGTGGGTCGCGGATGTGTGTGTACATTTTTTTTTGTTGCACTAGCTATCTTTGTGAAAGTGGCTTCTCAGCTCTGGTCCAGCTGAAGACAAAGCAGAGGAACAGATTGGACATTGAGCACAACCTCAGAGTTGCTTTGTCTACCATCACCCCAGACTTTGAGACTCTTGTCAGGAGCAAACAACATCCACAGTTATCCCATTAGTTCCCTGGGATGTTAAGCCAAGAAGTCTGCTAAGAAGGATATATTATTTATTATTATTATTATGATTTTATTTCATTGGGTTTTTAGCCCTAGTTGCACTTTTGTTGCAACCCCAGTTATCCCATTAGTTCCCCCAAACTTAAGTATGTTATGTTAAGCTAAGAAATCTGCTAAGAAGCATATTATTTATTATTATTTGATTTCATTGGGTGTTTAGCCCTAGTTGCACTTTTGTTGCAACCCCAGTTATCCCATTAGTTCTCCCAAACTTAGGTCTGTTATGTTAAGCTAAGAAGTCTGCTAAGAAGCATAATTATTTATTATTATTATTTTATTTCATTGGGTTTTTAGCCCTAGTTGCACTTTTGTTGCAACCCCAGTTATCCCATTAGTTCTCCCAAACCTAGGTCTGTTATGTTAAGCTAAGAAATCTGCTAAGAAGCATATATTATTTATTATTATTTTATTTCATTGGGTTTTTAGCCCTAGTTGCACTTTTGTTGCACTTTTTTGTGTTTATTTCATGTTTTTAACAGTGCATGAAAGATTGTGTATTACTGCAAAAACAAAATTTGAAATAAATCATAGTCGCTAAAAAATTTGGGTCGCGACTTAATGACTAAGGAAAATGTTGGGTCCCGAGGCTAGACCAGTTGAGAACCACTGATCTACATCATCTTTTATTCTCATATTTGTATTCTTATTTCTATCACCCTAACCCTGTACCTCCCCTCCTCATCCCCCTGCATTTGCTGCTATGACCCCTGCATTTCCCCAAGTGGATTAATTAGATTGAAATGTATTATCATTATACAGGTACAGTACAACTAAAAGACGGTTGTCATCCAACCAGAGTGCAAATGTAACAGTAAAGTGCAATAGTGCTAGATATTCTATAGCCCTCAGTCCTCCGTGCATACCCCTCTTCTGTTTACGCTCACGGCGGGGGCGAGGAACTATTATTAAGCTATTATATACTGTAATAATAAATAATAATACATTCAAGTATTGCAGCTCAAAGTTCTTCACAGTAGACATAAAATAAATAGCAGCATAATAGACAAGGCCAAGGTTGTTTTGGGGCAGATCATTAGAATTTCAGTTTTGTCCTATGGAGTTAATAGCTTCTATATCATTTGGTTTTGCAGATATGTACAATTGTGTATCATCTGCATAGCTGTGGAAACCTACATTATGTTCTCTGATATCACCCAGTGGTAACAAAAGGGAAAGAGTAAAGGACCTACTGTAGGCAACTCCCTTGTGCAACCCCATAGCAGTCATATTTCTCAGACATTTGGCCTCCTAGTTCAGCATAGAACTTCCTCCCTCTGATGTACATTTTTAACCAGTTTAACCTACTTATTTGAACTGAAACTATCTTTTCAAGTACCTTACTAATGAACAGGAGGTTGGATATTCGGTCTATGGTTTGCCAGTGCATTACTTTTTTTTACGTGTGTTTTTGGTAGATATTTTATTGGTTTTTGTTACCGGGCAGTCCGGTAGAGAGAGAGAGAGGAAGTCTGGGAGATAGACGGGGGAAGACATTCGGCAAAGGCCGCCGGGTCCGGGAGTCGAACCCTGAACGGCCGTGTTGCACCGCAGTGCTGTACGTGGTGCGCCACCCTGGCGCCCTGCCATTACTATCTAAGTTCGGTTTTTTTAATACGGGTTTTACAACTGTTGTTTTAAAGGCATCTGAGAAAATACCAATCATAGTGTAAGGGAAGTGTTGATGATATCTAGCACAGGGCTTGAAACACTATCAAACACCCATTTAAAAAATGCTGTAGGTACAGGATCAATGTCTGAGATGGAGGAGTTACATTCTGATATAGTTTTGCAAAGCTCATCTAATGTGATGCGTGTGAATCTTCTCATAGTTGCTTTGCACGGTTTTCTGTAATCAGTGTTATTTCCATCATGAGTAATGCTGGCTCTGATGGAAGTTATTTTGTTGTTGAAAAATACTGCAAGTTCTTCACATGTAATTGTTGAGGACTGCGGAAGGGTGGGGGCCGTGTTGAGCAGCAGATCCATATTGGAAAAGAGGATTCTGGAATTTCCAGCGTTTTCTGTAATAATTGTTTTCTTGCTAGGTGGATAGTTTTTCTATAGTGAAGAATTGTGGGTTTTTTCCTCTGCGATAGTAAATGATGTCAGAACACCTTTAGATTGGTGTCTGGTTTGAAGCTTGTATCTCTCTCTCCTATGCAAGGCTAGGGCCTTCTTTGTAGGATTAGGGGTCAGGTTGCCGAGGGCGACCTGCGGCGTCTCAACATTGATAAGCCTAGAGCCTGGTAGAAAGACAACCTTGACAGATTTACAGGGAATCACATCCAAGGATGGCCTGCGTTCCTTAAGATAACAAATCCACATAAAAGGAGTGTGTTTCCTTTCATCATCACCAGTTATTGCAGCGGAGAGAGAGAACAGAGTGAGGTGAGACCGTATGATTAATTGTCCTACAACTACTTTTAAGTGACTTTCTATTCGCATTTCATTCTGTTAGAATCCTGTTAGTTAATTAATCAAATTTTTTTTTCAATTATAATTTTGTCTTCCAACGATTATGAAAACAAGATAATCAATTGTGAAACAATTGTGGAAATCCACTGTTCAAAAGGAAATCCACTGTTCAAAAGGCAAGTTTTGTTTTTTTCTTAATGTTCAATACATGCATGATGTTTCCAAAGTCAATGACTAATCATGTTAAAAATAATCAGCAATCACTGGCTTCATCATCTGTTGGTACTGTATAGTACTGTGAACCCATATATTTCATGCTGTGTTGTGTGCTGTTTTCAGAGTATGAAGTCTGTTGTGCTGTCAGCTGTGTGCCTGTGGGGAGCGCTGTGTCTCAATTGGCTATCGTTTGTAGGTAAGTCACTGCCTCATTACCCACCATGATACTATCTGAACTGTCCTGAATGATGCTGTAAATCATTTAGTATGAGAATTAAGGATACCCTGTCCCCCCCTATAAAAGACAGAAATTGGTCTATGTGGGTCTCAGAGGGTTAGTTAGTAACATTAGCTACTGTCAGAAGTGCACTACACACAAGGTGAAATGCATATTGATTTAATTAGCCTAAATCAAAGTTGGCATTTTGTTCATGTTGAGATGCTCGGGTCTCGTCAGTAGGCTACAACACTCACACATGCTTGTTTTAACTATGGGGAGTCAGTCACCCAGCCACTCACTCACTCACTCACTCACTCACTCACTCACTCACTCACTCACTCCACAGGAGCAACAGATCAAGATGAGTGTCAGTATCTGGACTTACTACATGGTGACCAGGTAACTGTACAACCCAAGGTTCTACAGTTACCTGGCCACCATGTAGTAAGTCAAATCAAGTGCCATTTTGAAATGTTTTTGTTAATCAGTGTGCCATCAAACAAAACCTCTGAGCTACAGAGGAAGCCTCCTTAATATATTCTCCGTTAGTGAATGGCTTTCTACATTTCACAATGCAATGAGCAATGTGACAGCTTGTTTGTGTTTGCTTGCTTCCCACACCTGGACATGGCACGTTTGATTGATTCAACCATGTCTGCCTTAAATGTTTTCTTGTGTTTGGTCTCAAAATCACGTTTTCAAGACATAAAGTACACACATCACGGTCCTTCTGAAACACAAAGCCCCTCTTCTGTTGACGAGGGCTGGAATGCCTTTAGGTTTCTTAGCTAATAGGCCTGCAATCGTCTACCAAGCCCACTCAGTCAACGTTATTTCTTCCCCACCCCAATTTGGTGAAATTCTGCCCCAACTCTGCTCTCTGATTGGCTCTGACTCTCTTTTTTGATATATCAATAAAGGTAATTTGGCATGCAGATGAGAGCGCAGTTCAACATTTCCAAAAAAGGTCTCACACTTATGGAATGAAATGTTACTTTTTTGAAATGTTACTTTTCTTTAAATGTTTCCTCTATTCACTGGTATTTATTCATCTATTTATTTATTTATTCATTTCCAAGCAACATCCACTACAGACAGCATTAATTGCGTTTATATTATATGCATCATAGTTGAACGTTTAAACTGATGTTAATAGCTGTGTGTTTGTGCATTGACCAATAGTTCAATCAATAATTTCTTTACTGACTGCATTATTTCTTTTACAGTATCAGATCACCAATACCGACTGGTCGATGGGGAGCACTCCTGCTCTGGCAGAGTGGAGGTCTACTATGAGGACCAGTGGGGGACAGTGTGTGATGATAACTGGGGCATGGAGCACGCTGAGGTGGTGTGTAGAGAGCTGGGATGTGGTGAAGCCCTGTCTGCCCAAGACGAGGCCCACTTTGGCGAGGGCAGTGGCCCTATCTGGATGGATGAGGTTGACTGTACAGGCGAAGAGTTGTCTTTAAAAGAGTGTGATTATCCAGAGTTTGGCACTCATGACTGTACTCACGGTGAAGATGCTGGTGTGGTCTGCACAAGTAAGAATTTGTACTTTTCTTAGAAACGTTCCTCTAGAGCAGGGGTCGGGAACCTATGGCTCGCGAGCCATATATGGCTCTTCTGGTGACAGCATATGGCTCCCAGAAATTTTTGAGTAAAAAAAAAAAATTTTTTTTTTTTTTTTTTTTTTTTAGTACTTGTGATATTTCTTAATAATACTGTGTCATTTTAAAGTAAACAGAAATTAGTTTTGAAGATACAGCTAATAGTATCTGTAGCTGAAGATATAGCGAGCAGAGCTGGCGAGGGAACACAAGTGGACAGAAATTAAAAATCTTCAACCTGAAGACCAGCTGATTCTTAAAACTTGGAACGAGCTTCCTGTGACATACCACACAATGCAGCGTGAGTATTGCCGTATTGACCATGTTTGGCTCTACATATGCATATGGGCAGTCATTCTCGCATATGAGGAACATTAAGACCAACCTACGCTCACGTTTAACTGATGGAAGCCTCAACGCCTGCATGAAGCTCAACCTCAGCACGTATGAACCAGATTACAAGGCCATCAGCAAAACCATGCAGCACCAGAAGTCGCATTAAAAGTAAGACATATTTAATTTATTATACGTTAAAAATACTATATGGCTCTCAATGAAATATATTTAGAAATATTTGGCTTTTATGGCTCTCCCAGTCAAAAAGGTTCCTGACCCCTGCTCTAGAGTCTATACACTGGTATTTATTCATCAATCTCTAAAAAATTATTCAAGGAACATCCACTACAGTCTGCATTAATTGGGTTTATATTATGTCTAACAGGTAATAATTCCTAAATGGTACTTGAAACAGTATTCATTACTGAGTTTGTGCACCATAGTTGAAGGTTTATAGTGATGTTAATAGCTGTGTTATAACACAATAGTTATCAATAATTTCTTTACTGACTGCATGATTTCTTTCATCAGATGGATTACGACTGGTCGGTGGGGAGCACTCCTGCTCTGGCAGAGTGGAGGTCTACCATGAGGGCCAGTGGGGGACAGTGTGTGATGATAACTGGGGCATGGAGCACGCTGAGGTGGTGTGTAGACAGCTGGGCTGTGGTGAAGCCCTGTCTGCCCCAGTCAAGGCCCACTTTGGCGGGGGCAGTGGCCCTATCTGGATGGATGAGGTTGACTGTACAGGCGAAGAGTTGTCTTTAAAATATTGTGATTATCCAGAGTTTGGCACTCAGGACTGTGGTCATGGTGAAGATGCTGGTGTGGTCTGCTCAAGTAAGAATTTGTACTTTTCTTAAAAACGTTCCTCTATACACTGGTATTTATTCATCTATCTCTAAAAAAAAAATTCAAGGAACATCCACTACAGTCTGCATTAATTGGGTTTATATTATATGTCTAACAGGTACAAATTCCTGAATGGTACTTGAAACAGTATTCATTACTGAGTTTGTGCACCATAGTTGAAGGTTTATAGTGATGTTAATAGCTGTGTTATAACACAATAGTTATCAATCATTTCTTTACTGACTGCATGATTTCTTTCATCAGATGGATTACGACTGGTCGGTGGGGAGCACTCCTGCTCTGGCAGAGTGGAGGTCTACCATGAGGGCCAGTGGGGGACAGTGTGTGATGATAACTGGGGCATGGAGCACGCTGAGGTGGTGTGTAGACAGCTGGGCTGTGGTGAAGCCCTGTCTGCCCCAGGCGAGGCCAGCTTTGGCGAGGGCAGTGGCGAGATCTGGATGGATGAGGTTGCCTGTACAGGCGAAGAGATGTCTTTAAAATATTGTGATTATCCAGAGTTTGGCACTCATAACTGTAATCATGGTGAAGATGCTGGTGTGGTCTGCTCAAGTAAGAATTTGTACTTTTCTTAAAAACGTTCCTTATTCATCTATCTTTAAAAGAAAATGTAAGGAACATCCACTACAGTCTGCATTAATTGGGTTTATATTATATGTCTAACAGGTAATAATTCCTGAATGGTACTTGAAACAGTATTCATTACTGAGTTTGTGCACCATAGTTGAAGGTTTATAGTGATGTTAATAGCTGTGTTATAACACAATAGTTATCAATCATTTCTTTACTGACTGCATGATTTCTTTTACACTGTCAGATATCGACTTGGAGAGTCTGCTGTTGGCTGCATGGACCGCGGAACGCTTCGGCATTCTGTCGAAGTAGGGCCAATTGGCCAAAATTATGTGACGTTGCTCCCTCCGCCCAAACCAAGCCACCTGCTCGTAACGCATTTGTTTATTGATTATAGCCTACATTTAGTCACAATCAAATAGTATCATAATATGTATTACTTAACCAGTATGATTAGAAAGCGTAATATTGTGACGCGGCGGTCAACCAGTTGCATAGCCCCTTTCGTGACTGTGATGCACCGAGTGAATCCACAGTCACTTGCTCCTCAATAGCAAACCAACGTATGTTGACCATGAAGGACTGGTTCTAACCGAACCGTTCGTTATACAAGAATCACAGAGACGTTTCAAAGGTACTCAAGATGCACAAGGGTTTCGGACAGAGATACGGGATGGTTTGAAAGCTCGGTGTTGCTAATAAACATTTTAAATATGTTTTATAAACTGGTCAACACTGCTCAAAACGGCATTATTTCCGGCGTTGGGTGCCTGGTGTGATCACAGCGCATGCGCATCATGCACCCAACGCCGGAAATAATGCAGTGTTGACCAGTTTATACAAAAATTTAAAATGTTTATTAGCAACGCCGAGCTTTCAAACCATCCCGTATCTCTGTCCGAAACCCTCGTGCATCTGTGAGTACCTTTGACATTTCTCTGTGATACTTGTATAACGAACGGTTCGGGCAGAACCAGTCCTTCATGGTAAATCTAGGTTGGTTTCCTATTGAGGAGCAAGTGACTGTGGATTCACTTGGTGCATCACAGTCACGAAAGGGGCTACCAGTTGCATAACGTTAATCAAATAGTATCATAAATAATATGCAATGCATTACTTAACCAGCCAGTATGATTAGAAAGCGTAATATTGTGACGCGGCGGTCAACCAGTTGCATAGGATTAAAACATGTCAACACTCACCTGTGCTAGGTTGCTGGGAATAAAACGCGTACCTGGTAGTAAGCCATGGCCTCTGTGGTATTTGCTACTCTCATGTTTTCCAATTCTGAAATCCAAGCACTGAAAATGCATTCTCGTTGGTTTTGGTTAAGAACGTAAATGTATTTGCTGATATATTATATTATTAAATGTTAAAATTAGTGCTGTCAGGCGATTACAAAAATGTATCGAATTAATTACAGGATTTGTAATTAATTGATCTAATTAATCACATGTTAACCGCATAACCATTTTATGCCTGATATTCTATATTCTATAATCATATTTCAAATTGCATGTGTCCGGATGGCAGAATTCAGTACTGTATCTACAAAACCTTCTGTTTAATCATCTTCCATCTATTAATTTGCTTAGATTCTTCAGGTCTGGTCAATTTGAGCATGGTGTTATTCACAGTCAAAGATAAAAAAAAATTATTGATATTCTCATTTGGTTCATTACAATTTACTCAAGCCTATTCTGATAGTGGCTTTGGTAAATCAGATCACGCGTCCATTTTTCTTTCACCAATGTACAAACAGAGAATCAAAAGTACTCCTGTAGTCTCGCGAGAGGTGCAGAAATGGGATTTGACGTCAGAGGAGACGCTCCAGTCTGCGTTTGACTGCACAGACTGGAATGTGTTCCGCGACACAGATAACATTAATGTCTACACGGAGACAGTACTGGACTATGTTTGTACTTTGGTGGAAGAAACAATCCCCACTACCAAAATGAGAGTTTACCCAAATCAAAAACCCTGGGTAGACAAATCCGTCCGTGAAGCTCTGAGAGAGCGCACCAAAACATACAACGACGGCCTAGTGGCAGGCAACATGAATGACCACAAGGTGGCGCGATACAACGTAAGGAGGACAGTGTCAGAGGCCAAACGGCGCTACAGGGATAAAATTGAACTCCAGTTTGAACAAGCTGACTCTAGAGCTATGTGGCAGGGGCTCAAAACGATGACAGACTACAAAGGCGCCTCCCTCAAACTCAACAGTGACATCTCCTTAGCAAATGACCTCAATACCTTCTATGCGAGGTTTGATGCTGGTAATAACAACACCAGCTCACAAGCCACGGCAATGGGGGGGGGGGGGGGGCGGCTGCTGATGGAGGCGCAGTGTTCAGGGTAACAGAGCATGAGGTGAGACGGACCTTTAAAAAAGTGAATATCAGGAAGGCAGCAGGTCCGGACGGCATCCCCGGCCGCGTCCTAAAAGTCTGTGCCGACCAACTGGCCCCAGTATTCACTGACATATTTAACCTGTCCTTAGAACAGGCTGTCATCCCCACCTGCCTGAAGAAGTCCACTATTATCCCTGTACCCAAAAAATCCAAGCCTGCTTGCCTCAACGACTACCGCCCTGTAGCTCTCACCTCCATAGCCATGAAGTGCTTTGAGAAGCTAGTAAAGGGCTACATCTGCTCCTCCCTCCCCATCAACATGGACCCCCTGCAATTTGCATACCGCCCCAACAGGTCCACGGAGGACGCCATAGCCCATGTGCTGCACACAGCAGCATCACACCTGGACAAGAGGCAGGGGAACTATGTGAGAATGCTATTCATCGACTACAGCTCGGCATTCAATACCATAGTCCCCTCCATACTCATAGCCAAGCTCAGGGACCTGGGCTTGAACTATGACCTCTGCCAGTGGGTCTTGGACTTCCTGACTGGCAGACCCCAGGTGGTGAGAGCAGGCAACTGCACCTCCTCATCCATCACCCTCAACATAGGGGCCCCCCAGGGCTGTGTTCTGAGTCCCCTCCTCTACTCCCTGTACACACACGACTGTGTGGCTCAGCGGAGTAGCAATACAATCATCAAATTTGCTGACGACACAGTGGTGGTGGGCCTGATCTCTGCCAACGACGAGAGGGCCTACCTGGAAGAGGTCAAGGTCCTGGCGGGATGGTGCCAGGAAAACAGCCTCTCCCTGAACGTCAGCAAAACAAAGGAGATGATTGTGGACTTCAGGAGGTCGGGGGTCAAGGACTACAGCCCCCTCAGCATCGACGGGGCACCGGTTGAGAGAGTCAACAGCTTTAAGTACCTCGGAGCCTACATATCCGAGGACTTGACATGGACCACACACATTGACAGTGTTGTGAAGAAGGCACGACAACGCCTCTACTTCCTCAGGCGCCTAAGGAAGTTCCAAGTCAGTCAGAAGATCCTTAAGAACTTCTACTCATGTACAATAGAGAGCATCTTGACCGGCAACATCACCTCCTGGTTTGGGAATAGCACTGCACAAGACCGAAGCAGACTACAAAGAGTGACACGTTCAGCCGAACGCAGAATTGGAGGGGGGCTCCCCACCCTCCAGAACATTTACAACAAGCGTTGCAAGGGCAAGGCTAAGAGAATCATTAAAGACTCCAGTCACCCGAACAACTGCCTCTTTGAACTGCTGCGGTCAGGCAAGCGATACCGGAGTCTCAAGGCGAGCACAGAAAGACTCAGAAGAAGCTTCTATCCCCAGGCCATCAGGCTGCTAAACGAACAATGAACACTACACAACAACAACCACCAAACGCACATAGCACACACATCCACACGCACACACTCACTTTAAACAAACACACTGTAGCACCCACTCCACACACTTTATAGCACACACCCACTTTAAACAAACACACTGTAGCACCCACTCCCCACACTTTATATTTATTGATGAAGGATTGCACTACAACTCGTACACCTTACTGTAAATTGTACCTAAATTGTACCTCATCCCATTTCTGCTTTGCACTATATAGTACTGTACATTAGTACACTGCATAGTATTGTATATTATATGGTAACTCAGAACATTGTACATATGTCTATACCGAACACTGTGACCTCATTTTCTTCTTCTAAATTACATGCTATACTATGTTATTTGATACTATCTTGTCTAGCACAGTCTCTGGAGCGTAACAGTAAGAAGCATTTTGTATGAAAGTATTCTGTACTTCTGTATGACAACTATTAAAGAAACTTGAAACTATAACAGACACAGTATTTCTGACACTGGGAATACATTCCCTGAGATCCATAGATGTCCCTAGAATCAGATACCAAGAACATGCAAATGGACCATATAAAAAAAAGTCTGTAAATGTGTATTCTACGTTCTTATGGAATGAATGAGATTAAAAAAAAATATATATATATAAAAAAGATTACAAAAAAATTAATTTTCATAACGCGATAATTTGCTGTGTAATTAATTAATCTAATTAACGCGATAAACTGACAGCCCTAGTTAAAATATTAAATGTTTACATAATGTTTGATGTTTGATACACCCCAAAGTAGGTAGGGCCATCGCCCTACTGGCCCTACCGGTTCCGCGGTCCATGGTAACTTAAGTTAAAGTAACTTTTTAAACAATTTTTTATACAACAAGCTGTGATAAATTTGTCTCCAGGTTTGGTATGTTTCAACAACATGGGTAGTCTTATCTTTATGCAAATCTATGTTAATTTACTTTATTGTGAATTATGAAATACATATTATAAATAAATGTATAATTTCTACAATGATTGGAAGAATGGTTGTGGATTATTGTGTAGTTAAGCTACACCCTCTCTTAATGTTAATTGGTAAATCATTTGAACAATTTAATGAACTATCGAAGTCAACTTTTTAAGTGTTTGGCCAATAATGTTCCTGACTAAACATGGTTGTAATTGTGTAGGATGAGGAGTCAAACGTGTTGACACGGCCCCAACAGGTAGATTCAAATGTGTCTGCAGACATGCTTTCTAGATGGTATCTAATATACATACTTTTTTTTCCTTACAATAATTGGGACAACAGGAATCTCTGGATTAGTAAGTAACATTTTTATTCTTTTATTCTTTATTCTTATTTGTATTCGTATTTGTGACGTTTGTTTTTTACTACCTAAATGTTTACCGTTTACTCTGAGCGATCTGTAGTGCTGAATTTCCCTCGGGATAAATAAATGATTTCTATTCTGTTCTATTAATCCTTTTGTTCTTTCCTCTAGGCCAGTGGTCACCAACCCGTCGATCTTGATCGACTGATCAGTCTTTGAGACCTTCCCTGTAGATCTTTCCATGACATTTTTTTTTTTAATTTTTTTTATTAATTTTTTTTATCTTTCCCTGAAAGTCCACATTACAGTTCTACTTTTGTTTTGATGTGAAAAGTGATGCTGCATACGATTACTGCACTTAGCACTGACTGAGAAAGTACATATGACAGTTCTACTTTGACAAACATATTTACAATTAGCATTTTCTAATGTTAATAATATGAGAGTCCACATTACAGTTCTACTTTTGTTTTGATGTGAAAAGTGATGCTGCATAAGATGACTGCACTTAGCACTGACTGAGAAAGTACATATTACAGTTCTACTTTGATGTTTTAATGTTGGACCAAAGCATTGCATGTAATTAGAATACAGGCAGATAAAAGTAATTTAGTTTAAAGTACAATCTTGGCTGTCTTTTTCTCTCAACGCTTCAATAGGTAGATCTTGCCTTCACCAAAAAAAAAAGTGATCTTGGGCTTAAAAAGGTTGGTGACCACTGCGTCTAGGGCAATGGGATGAATCTGGTCTACAGGACCGACAGTCTGCTAGATACCGGATCTGCTCAGTTCATTATGCAGATCCAGAGCTTCATCATGAGACTCAGGAAACCCCATCTGTTTCCTGGTGGGAACTTTTACAGTCTCTCTCTCTCTCTCTCTCTCTCTCTCTCTCTCTCTCTCTCTCTCTCTCTCTCTCTCTCTATCTCTCTCTCTCTCTCTCTCTCTCTCTCTCTCTCTCTCTCTCTCTCTCTCTCTCTCTCTCTATCTCTATCTCTCTCTCTCTCTATCTCCCTCTAAAATTCAACTTCAAATTATGTTTATTGGCATGACAGATGAAAAACACATGTTGCCAAAACAATACATAAAATGATTAACATTGACACATTTTGGGACAATCAAAGACAGGGATTTATGTTTATTCAAATATATTCACCTCTTGCTATGTTTATTGGACAATGTTATCTATAATGTAGCCTATCCATTTTTGTAGACGCTTATTGGTTGATTTTTGATGCTACGTCATGTTCCTTTCCTATAAAACGTCTGTACCATCATTGTGAGCCAATCTTTTGTTGGTCTGTAACTAAGTGCTTCCCAGATCTGGCAAATAAACAGTTCTCACTTCATGACAGAATCCTGGATTAAGGTGTCTTTCCTGTCTCAACTCACCTACACTTCTATAAGGGCAAACTACCTTACATGTTTTACGTTTTCTAATACAAGTTCAAACAAGCACTGCATTGTCAGAATCAGATGCTATAGGTAGCATGACATCAAAAGCATAAAATATCAGGAATCTTTACACAATGATGAACCACAAATAAAATGATATAGTTGCAGTTTTTTCTTCTTCATCTTCTTCCTCCTCTTGATGAACTGATGAATTCTGAGGACATCCTGGTCACAATTTTATGTCTGCACTTTCTACATTGCTCTTGATCTGACAATTCCATGAGCCGGGGGAAGTTCAACCAATATTTGTGAACATGAGCTACTCTCCAATGTGTGACGTCACTAAGTATAACGTTTGGAGCTGCTCCATAGACAATGGATGGGAGACTGACTTTGTAGACATTATATGGCTATTTTGAACAAATCTATGAATTGGTTTTAAACTTTTAATGTATATAATGATAACATTTCAAGAAATGTGAGAGGATGTAAATAGTTGTTAATCAGGGACATTAGATTAGATTACATTAGATTTGATTAAATTCAATTGTATTTTCATCATACAGCACAAGTAGGCTACAGTACGACGAAAAGAGGTTGGCATCTAACCTGAGTGCATGGCTATCATACAGTGTTATGTGTAGACTATAGGCAGATAGTTATGAATACAGTGTAAAGCAGCTGTAGGCAGTGAAGGCAGTAAATAGGTATAAACTAAGTATAGGCAACAGTTTTTACAGTAGGCTATGGGCAACAGAACCTAGAGTATAATTAATGGGGTTCAGTGTTTATATGGTATGGAGGTGGGGCTGTCACTGTGGTTCAGAGAGCTGACAGCTGAGGAGAATAAGCTAGTCCTAAGCCTGCTTGACTTTGAACGGAGATTCCTACAGTATAGGAGCGGCGCGGTGGTGTAGTGGTTAACACTGTCGCCTCGTAGCTAGAAGGTCCTGGGATCGATTCCCGCTTGGGGACCAGGTTGCCAGGTACCCAGGTGGAGTATCTCCCGGGCCTTCCTGTCTGGCGTTTGCATGTTATCTCCCCGTGCTCGCAAGGGTTTCCCTTCAAGAAAAAGAGATAAACCCAATGGAAAAACATGCAGAACAGATCGCTAACACTGTCGTGTCCCTGACGAAGACGGACAGGAGCACTTGGATTGGTCCCCAGGCGCAGCTCAAACCACATGTCAGCCCATGTCTGCTCCCGGCTGCCCTTGGGGGGGGGGGTGGGGGGTGTCCTCCTGTGTGTCTGCATGACAAATAAAGACTTCTTCTTCTAGTGCCTCCCCTCAGTGATTGGGGTGAGAGGTGCCCAGGGGCGGACCTTCCTACAGGCGATATAGGCGGTCGCCTAGAGCGCCCCCCTCTATATCGGCAACCATTATTTTTACATAAAAAAAATTCTAACATAAGGGAAAATGAGCCAAAAATCTAAAACGGTCGGTCGGTCTGAGCCTCAGCTTTAGGTGTTCACAGTCAGAACATGCTAGAGCGCTGTGCATTGATGGGTATCGGTCAAGTGTTTATAGAATTGAGCGTTGAGGAAAGAAAGACTAACGTTAGAGAACTATGAAGAGACAAAAGCCATAAAAAAAAAATACAAAAAAAAATAGTGGTGAATCTCGCCTAGGGCGCCAAATGTGCTAGGTCCGCCCCTGGAGGTGCCCTTGACAATAATGCCTTTTTGAATCTTTTAGATCACTTCCCTGGTTATATTGTGCACCTACAGTATTTACCAATATATGCCCCGAAAGCTAGCACTCAAAACGTGTTCAGTTTCCACAAAATACCTTGGCTGGCTAAAATGTATAAACTTGGAGGAAAGTGTTATCTGGTACAACTCCAGATTATGCGCAAGGCATTTTACAGTGGACTGCTTCAGCTACTCCATGGAATGGCTCTCTCTCTCCCTGAGGGATGCTGCTATCCTGTTCACCATCAGGGCCTCACCTACTTTGAAAGCAAGTCATGTTAGGCTAACCAACGCTAAAATAATGTTGGCTTTCTAGACTTCATGCGGTATACAATGGTTTTGTTGTTATAATGTTAGCAATGCCTTTACGTTATCCACCCAGCCACTGACACAAGATGTATCGACTGCCAATATGCTCCATGTACAGTATGAAGACGGCTACCGTTCGAGCGTCTCGCCCAACTCTGGAGAGGAGAAGACGGAGTAATGGTAATATTACATTAGCGAGTGTTAGCTAATAGTTTATGTTATCTAGCGAGCTACGTTTGCTAAACAAAGTTGAATCTGTTACATTGTAAAAACGTGTTACAACTTTTTATTTGTGTGTGCTTTAATGTTAGTGGTTTAATTAACCCTTTCACTGCCGCACTACCAAATGGTTAACCCTTTCACTGCGACAATACA
>NW_028169250.1:0-1000 GCF_963971535.1 Notolepis coatsorum | reverse complement strand
TAATGTCTATAGGTAAAGTGTTCCATAGCTTTGTAAACGCACGCACGCACGCACGCAGAGCTTAATTGGAACACCATATCAGTGTAACGGATTGTGATTGGTTCACGTCAAGGATCAGGCTGTGTGTCAGCTGATGTAAAATTTAGCATGAGCCCAGGGACGTGTCTGACCTAACACCATGCTGTCCCTTCACCCTCCACCCCTCCAGAGCAGAACCGGCGAGGCCTCCGTCGGGACCAGGCCACCAGGAGGATGGTTGCCCTGTATGACTATGACCCCAGAGAGAGCTCTCCCAACGTGGACGTGGAGGTACAGTCCGTACTGCGCCGCCTCATGAACCAGACAGACTAGTGGTCACGCTCTCTACCAGCCATCTTCATTATTGCCATTATTGGCACGAATCGGTGATTCGTGCCAATTAATTACAGTTTCTTACAATACTCTCTTTCTCTCTTTCTATCTTCTGACAGGCTGAGTTGACCTTCTGCGCTGGTGACATCCTTGCTGTGTTTGGAGATATCGATGAAGATGGATTCTATTACGTGAGTTCAGTTTTCTGACTATATGCTTTATTCCTCTGGATCAGTGGAAAATGAGGTGCAACCGAATATTTACATTGACTTCCAGATACTCTTCTCTTCTTCTTTCCTCTCCTCTCATCTCTCTCTTAATTTCTCTGCTCCTTTCCTCTCTATCTGTTTCCTCTCCTGTCTTCTCCCCCTCTTCTCTTCTCTCTATCTTCACTCTCTCTCTCTGTCTCCTCTCCTGTCTGTCTCATCCACTGTCTCATATCCTCTCTATCTCATATCCTGTATGTTTCCTCTCATGCTGTCTCTCTCTCTCTCTCTCTCTCTCTCTCTCTCTCTCTCTCTCTCTCTCTCTCTCTCTCTCTCTCTCTCTCTCTCTCTCTCCTCTCCTCTCTCTCCACTTGTCCTTCCTCTCTCTGTCTCATCTCTCTGCTCTCATCTCCATCTCATCTCCTCTCTGTCTCATCTCCTCT
>NW_028169251.1:0-11111 GCF_963971535.1 Notolepis coatsorum | reverse complement strand
ACCTGAGTAAGATTAAACGTAGCTCCAGAAGGTGCGCCGGGGCTGTGCGTGCTCGGCTGGGTTTTGGGTCGAGTGTGCGGCGTGCGAGGCTACCTGCCTGGCTGTGTATACATTCCTGTCAGTGTGTGTGTGTTTGAGAGAGAGAGAGAGAGAGAGAGAGAGAGAGAGAGAGAGAGAGAGAGAGAAGAGAGAGAGGAGAGAGAGAGAGAGAGCGAGAGCGAGAGAGATTGGAAATACTATCTGCGCTGCTATTATACAGAAGCCCAAAGACAGAGAGACTGATCAGTGAGGCATATCACACCCTTGCCCGACGGTGAGTATTGATCCGCTAGCCGGCGCCGAGTCGATCGGTGGCTCCCCACTACCCACCACGTCGCTCGATTCCACCCCCTGCCGGCACGGAGCGGCTCCATGTGTGTGTGAGGACTTCCAGTAATCACTTCTAACAGCTGAAATTACATTTTACAATCCCTGTTACTAGGGGAAATATTGATCATCTGTATTTTTCTTTGTCTGGTCTCCACACCAGGGGTTCCCAAGGGACCCAAACGTAGAAAGACAGCGTCATGAATTGCCATTTAACATCTCAACTAGGATGTCACGGTGTGCGATTCTGATGGTGTGATTATTGTCTGGGGAAATAGCCAGTCACAGGATTACACACACAAACCTCTAGGGCTGTTAGCAGACTTCAGGATTTTAGAATATTTCTAGCTAAGTGAACTGAATGATTTATTATCATCATCAACTATCCAGTTAGTTTTTATAATGTAACATTTGGCAGTGAGGGGGAGAGTGAGGGAGAGTGGGAGAGAGGGGGAGAGGGGGAGAGAGAGAGAGAGAGAGAGAGAGAGAGAGAGAGAGAGAGAGAGAGAGAGAGAGAGCGGAGAGAGAGAGAGAGAGAGAGAGAGGATTGTATGTGTATTGTAGATTTGAAGGTTTCTGGATATATAAGGCAAACAGAAGTGTTGGACAATCACTTCTCAGCTCAGGTTTTACATTTTACATTTAATAATTTAGCTGATGCTTTGATCCAAAGCAACGTACAAGTTCTGTACAACAGGTCAGCAGCAAGGGTACAACTCTGGCAGCTAAGGGTATAAGGAGCATTGTTCATCAAACAGTGTTGAACTGAGTGCTACACTCTTGAGTGCATACTAATCAGCGTAGTAATATAGGCACCGTAGATTGCTTAGTAGTAAAGTGCATAATAGTAAAAGACAGTACGAAGGTTAGCATATTAACTTTATTTATTTTTTATTTCAGATATTGTTTGAAGAAGTGTGTTTTTAGTCGACTGCGGAACATTGGGCAGGTTTAAACTGTCCTGACTGTGGTGGGAAGTTCCAGGAGGAGTGCAGAGCGTAGGGCTCTTGAGGTAGTTAGAGAGACCACTGACTGAAGGTAGGTTTTTTTTTTTGTATTGGACATCGTCTTCAACAACCTACTCGTCATTTCTTAGATATCCAAATTGCTCCCATACTATGGATTTAAGGCACACAAAATGTATTCTATTTATTTTTGGGCTTTCTGTATTTTTCACCCATCCCAATTTTAGTCATTATGCCAATTCCCTTCCTCCTCCGATACACGTGGAGTCAGCCAGCCGCTTCTTTTCACCTGTCGGCGAGGAGTCTCACTGGGGGAATGTAACGCGTGCGGAGGTTCGCGCTATTTCCCCCCAGATCCCCTCCCTGCTGAACAGGCGCCCCGATCGACCAGTAGGAGTCGCAGTTCACAACGACCAGGACACATACCCCACCGGCTTCCCACCCGCTGACACTGCCAATTGTGTTAGTAGCTGGACGACTGACCAATCCGGAGGTACCGGCTGACAGCTGGGTTCGATCCAGAGTCTCTGCGGTGGTAGGCGAGTGCTTAGTCCACTGCGCTACCCAGCTGCCCTTGATTTTAAGGCACTTTTTGGTGGATATACAGTAGGGGTGGGAATCGCCAGAGACCTCACGATACGATACTATCGCGATACTTGCATCACGATATGATAGTATCGCGATACTAAATATATCGTGATACGCTGAGTATTGCGATATTAATATTGTGATTTTAAAAAATTATAATTTATCAATTTAATTTATTACCTTTTTTCAACTGCAAAGTAAAACTTTGTCAACATGTTTTTATCCAATCAAATAAACTTCAGTCTGTTCATCTCACCAGGGGCGGATTTAGGATTGTAGGAGATCCGGGGCTTAGCCCAGATGGCCCCCCCCCCCCCCCTTTTTTTTTTTAATATCTTTTAATTTTTTTTTTTGTTTTTTTTTGTATTTTTTTTTTTCGTTTTTGGGCAGGCAAGGGGTGGTTTGGAGGGGGTCCGGCACAACCCCCTCCACAACAGATTTTTTTTGAATTTAATGAACCTGTACGTGCATATTTCCTGCAATATAGAGCCTTCAATCTTGACCAATAAAGCTGCTCTTTTCACTATAAAACTCAGTTAACCATAACGTAGTTATGGTTAGATTTATATATTGGGGGGGGATATATCATATTTTTCATATAATCAAAAAGTGGTGGAGCAAGATCATACCTTTGCTCCCCCAAGTTCAATAGTGGGAGAGCAGAGATGCTCCGAATGCTCTTATGGCCAGGCGTCTATGATTCACTGATACAAAGTAAAATAGTGCAGTGCAATAAAATAGTTAGTCAAATAGAATAAAATAATGCAATAGTGCATTGCAATAAAATAGTTATCATCGTATTTTTTCGGGAGGCCGGTAAGGAGTGCATTACAGTAGTCGAGTTGGCTTGAGATAAAGGCATGGATCTGGTTTTCAGCGTCCTTTTGATTTATAAATGGCCGTACTTTAGCTATGTTTCTAAGGTGGAAGAATTAAGTTTTTGTCAACTTGTTGATTGTGATTTAAAGCTTAGGTCTGAGTCTACCATAACACCAAGACTTAACTCACTCAAATACAGTTAGCAGCTGGATAGACCACAGATGGAAATTAGCTTCTGCTAAATCTGGTGCAAACATATTTTCATGTAACAATGATGAATTGTAAAAAAAAAAAAAAAAAAAAAAAAAAAAAAAATTTTTAAAATAGATTCTGGGCTTTTCAGAATACATCCGGGGCTTGAGCCCAGGTAGCCACCCCCTAGCTCCGCCCCTGCATCTCACTTCAATCATTTTTATTGCAGAACATGGTATTTTCTCAAGCTGACAGATGTAAACACTGTAATCTGTGTTGCATGTACCTGACAAACTGAACTGTTTGTATTACAGTCATATTCCAACTTAACTGAATGCACACGTGTGCGTGTGTGTGGACTACTGTACTATTACAGGTATTGAAATGAACAATGCAACTTCCTTTTATGAATAATTAAATATCGATACTTGGCGTCCCTGTACTACTATGTATCGATTTTTTCCCCCACCCCTAATATCCAGCCGGGATGTTGGTTCCCTCTGCAGTTTTCACAGCACGTCCAATACAATTAGTGTGACTGGGAGTTTTGGCGACCCAATAAAAACAGGAAACGGCGCTCTAGACCATGTCCTGCGCTGTCCAGTCAGGTGACGTTTACATGCGGTTTGTCTCGCTGAGAGGCTTGAAACCCTCAGGCCCCAGAATCCACTCAGGTTGATGCTAGATCGCATGGGGGTCACGTGCATTTTATTGTCTTTTTTAATAAACCTATGCCTAACCCTAACCTTAAAGGAACACACCAACATTTTGGGAAATTTGCTTACCGTCTTCTCCAGAGAGAGACAAGAAGATAGATACCAGTTTCCTATCTGTGCGCTCAGTAGAAGGCTATCTGGCTGCACGTTAGCCTAGCTTAGCACAATGAATGGAAGCGGACATGGCCGGTTAGCCTTCGGGAGAGGTGTTAGTTGGACAATGCCTAGGCTAATCAGGGAAATCAGGGACAACCCCTCCCACCCACTATACACAGACTTGGCTGACAGGAGGAGCATGTTCAGTGCTAGACAACACTCCCAAAATGTAGCACTGAACGGCACAGGAAGTCCTTCATTCCAACAGCCATCAGACTTTACAATGCATCACTGAGCACAGAGTGAATGTTACCATCTTCCTGGACTTTTACTTTTAAAACAACATTGTCAATATTACACTTACTGTACACTTAATGTAGATCTCTGTATTTTTTTACTGTATATTTTATATTAGAATGTACATACATACAGTAACAATTAGGAAATGTGAATCCCGGACCGTATTTTATTTTATTATTATTATTTTATTCTTAGGCTTATTTTATTCTTAGGCAATTTTTAGTTATTCTTATTCGTGATTTTGTTTTGTCTAGCTAAATGTTTACTGTGAGCGATTTGTAGTGCCAAATTTCCCTCGGGATGATTAAAGTATTTCTATTCTATTCTATTCTATCCTATAACCGGCCATTCATTGTGCTAAGCTAGGCTAACGTGCAGCCAGATAGCTTTCTACTGAACGCACAGAGAGGAAACCGGTATCTATCTTCTCGTCTCTCTCTGGAGAAGACGGTAAGCTAATTTCCCCAAATGTTGCCGTGTTCTTTTAACCACTCCCACTACCCAAATGTTAAAAGAAATACAATCTAAACGAGCACCTACCGTCTGCTATGGGCCTTGAACTGCTAATGGCAGATGGACTGCTGTCTGCTTGGTTAGTTCCTAAGGAAAACACAGTGGTCCCTCGGTGACCTTCTGCCTAAATAGCCACCCCTGCTGCTTCCCGGCGGGCCCTCTGGAGTCACGCAGACTGCTAATGTGTGGACGATACGCACGGAATGCATTTGGTGTCGTTTCTGTCGTCATAACAGGACATTTGGTTTTTAGTCGCCTTTTTTTTTTTATATATATTTTAATGAGATATGCGGTTGGATTTCGATGCCTTGAGGTATTGATGCAGACCATTAATGCGCTGAATCATTGTGACCTTGGACATTCTATTATCGGTGTCGTTTATTCTGATGAGTCGTGACAGCCTCTGCCGTCGCCACCTTCTCCCACACAGATTCCCGGCCTGCTCCTCTCTGACCTTTCACCCCAGCCAACAACAGGAATAAAAAAAAAAGGAAAGCCACAAATTAGTGCTTGATACTGACCCAGAGTCAGCTTTGTGAATTTCCCTCTTTTCTGATTGGCTATAGCAAGAGGGAAAACTGGTCCAGGGTCTACCCTGTGGTGTGTTGCCTTGGCGTTACTCCAGACAGGGGGATTATGGGCAGGCCATGCAGTGGCCACCAAGCTGGTAAAGAGCCTGGGATTAGATGCCAGGATAATAGAAACCCTGATTACTACTCAAAAGGGGTGATTTCACTCAAGTAAAGGAACGCTAACTGCCAATGCAACAGTGGGCGATAGTAGCTCAGGAGGTGAGAGAGCGGTCTGGTAATCGGAAAAGGTTCCCAATTCGATTCCAGCTCCTCCCGGCAGTGTGTCGAAGTGTCCTTGAGCAAGACGCTTAACCCCTTAATAAGCTGCAAAGCCCTTTGGATAAAAGCGCTGCATAAATGCAGTCCACTTTCCATTACAGCGGGCAAGGGGGGGATGGAGAGCAGGATTAAAACAGCATTGATATTTTCCTATAGATTTCTTAAGTTCACGGTCCCTGCGTTTTAAGTCCAGCTGAAGGGGGGGACACCGACACCTCCTCCAGCTCTGGAAGTCTCCAGAATAATTATCACCCATGTTGAACCCCCCCCCCCCCGGCTGGAGTGGTGGGTCCGAGACAAGCTTACCACGTCTATATCTGCAGAGCGTGCTCTCTCCCCGATCCCAGGTGTTCTGCGATGAGCTGCTGACCCAGATGATACTTCCTGACCCCGTCTCTTAACCCGTTCACTGCCACACTACAGAAGGTTAACCCTTTCACTACCACAGCACAGAGAGTCTGTAGTGTGGTAGTGAAAGGGTTAACCTTCTGTAGTGTGGTTGTGAAAGGGTTAACCATTTGTCGTGTGGCAGTGAGAGGGTTAACCCTCCCCCACAGGCCTTCACATCCCCCTGGCTGCGTTCCCCCACAGGCCTTCACATCCCCCTGGCTGTGTTCCCCCACAAGCCTTCACATCCCCCTGGCTGCGTTCCCCCACAGGCCTTCACATCCCCCTGGCTGCGTTCCCCCACAAGCCTTCACATCCCCCTGGCTGTGTTCCCCCACAGGCCTTCACATCCCCCTGGCTGTGTTCCCCCACAAGCCTTCACATCCCCCTGGCTGTGTTCCCCCACAAGCCTTCACATCCCCCTGGCTGTGTTCCCCCACAGGCCTTCACATCCCCCTGGCTGTGTTCCCCCACAAGCCTTCACATCCCCCTGGCTGTGTTCCCCCACAAGCCTTCACATCCCCCTGGCTGTGTTTCCCCACAAGCCTTCACATCCCCCTGGCTGTGTTCCCCCACAAGCCTTCACATCCCCCTGGCTGTGTTCCCCCACAAGCCTTCACATCCCCCTGGCTGTGTTCCCCCACAAGCCTTCACATCCCCCTGGCTGTGTTCCCCCACAAGCCTTCACATCCCCCTGGCTGTGTTCCCCCACAAGCCTTCACATCCCCCTGGCTGTGTTCCCCCACAGGCCTTCACATCCCCCTGGCTGCGTTCCCCCACAGGCCTTCACATCCCCCTGGCTGCGTTCCCCCACAAGCCTTCACACTCCCCTGACTGCGTTCCCCCACAAGCCTTCACATCCCCCTGGCTGCGTTCCCCCACAAGCCTTCACATCCCCCTGGCTGTGTTCCCCCACAAGCCTTCACATCCCCCTGGCTGTGTTCCCCCACAAGCCTTCACATCCCCCTGGCTGTGTTCCCCCACAGGCCTTCACATCCCCCTGGCTGTGTTCCCCCACAGGCCTTCACACTCCCCTGGCTGTGTTCCCCCACAGGCCTTCACACCCCCGGCTCAGTGTCATCTTTACCGGGCAAATTCCTGGCCATGCACTTTTTATTTTTCCCTTTTCACTCCGACATTGTCAGAGAAGCATAAAAGCATAGAGGGGGGGGGGGGGGCACACTGTCAAGTGTGTGTGTGTGTGTGTGTGTGTGTGTGTGTGTGTGTGTGTGTGTGTGTGTGTGTGTGTGTGTGTGTGTGCGTGCGTGCGTGTGAGAGATATATAGAGAGAGGGGGGGGGCTTTGGTAGACTTTTGCATTGGTCCATTCATTGAAGATGAAAGCAATGCGACATCCTTTACTAGGCTCACCCACCAACAGTGCAGGTGCTGAACTGCTGATCCGAATGTATAGGTAAAAACCATATTATGCGTTTTCATCAATAAATAAATGGCATAAAAAAAGATTCTCGCGCGTGCTCGCATTCACTGGGGGCCTACAAATACATTCTTTCATGGGGCCCAGAATCTACAGCTACGCCTCTGAGCATGAGTGTGTGTTTGCTCATGTTAAAGTGGCTGCTAGTGTGTGAGCATGTACAGTGTGTGTGTCGTGTGTGTGCTCATGTGTGCTTGTGTGTGGAGAGTTCAGTGTTCAAGGCTCTGATGGCCTGGGGGAAGAAGCTGAGCCGAAGTCTCTCTGTCCTCTCTGTGTGTGTGTGTGTGTGTGTGTGTGTGTGTGTGTGTGTGTGTGTGTGTGTGTGTGTGTGTGTGTGTGTGTGTGTGTGTGTGTGTGTGTGTGTGTGTGTGTGTGTGTGTGTGTGTGTGTGTGTGTGTGTGTGTGTGTGTGTGTGTGTGTGTGTGTGTGTGTGTGTGTGTGTGTGTGTGTGTGTGTGTGTGTGTGTGTGTGTGTGTGTGTGTGTGTGTGTGTGTGTGTGTGTGTGTGTGTGTGTGTGTGTGTGTGTGTGTGTGTGTGTGTGTGTGTGTGTGTGTGTGTGCTCTTATGTGTGTGGCCTCGTTTTCCTATCGTTGTAGGGACTTACCATTGCAGGGACCAATACAAATGTTTTTGTCATTATGGGGATATTAGCTGGACGGTAAAGGAAGGTAAAGCAGCTATTTATTTTTAGGGATGCACGATAATTATCGGGCCGATAATTATCGGGCCGATATCAGCAATTATGACGTCATCCCGATAAACCCGATAACGTTATTAATAGCTCCGATAATATAATATATTTTTTGGTAAAAGAAAATGCTGTGTGGGTGAATTGGAATGAAGTGCGTTTGTTTTGACTGTAGGCTCATCCCGTTTTGCCAGTACTGTGGTACGACTGACAGCGTGTGGTTTAAGAACAGGGCGTTTTACACAAATCGAGCGCTCCCTTTCTTGGCTGTGACGTAGCCACGTAAGTTTCTTGAAGCAGCGCGGACTTAAACAACAAAGATGGCCGCGTCGGTACTCGGAATTTCAGAGGAAAAAGATCGCTTGCTATTTGTAATAAATGCAATGGAGAAGTTCCACAAGGAGGGAAAAGGGCAACAACTTGTAATACATCCAGCCTGACGGGTCACCTGCGGCATCACCACCGCTACGATGGTGTGTTATTGTGTTAACTTAGAAGCCTACGACGACGCGAGGAGCTAAGCAAAGCTAGCCCCTTCCATGGCTGTGATGCAACCCTCGGTTGAACGCAGTCACTTATTGCTCCATAGTAGCCAGGTTAATTTGCACCACCAAGGACTGCTTAAAAGCTAGCGGCTTGAGCCCTTGGGTCATTTCTGTCAAACTTCTTTAATTTAGCAAACGACTCGTCAATAGCTGGCTTTGGATTCACAGCAGCTTCTAGCTTCTAGCTTCTAGGTTCTAGCTTCTAGCTTGTTGCAGGTGACTTGTTGTGGTGGTGATGTGTCCACTCAAAGCCTTTTTTTCAAGGCTCCGCTTTGAAAAAAGAAGAACAAAAAGCTTCGAGCGTCTTAGGTTGGATGTATTATAAGTTGTTGACGGATTGTGAATTTTCATTTGGAAAAATAAATATGGTCACTTTATCAGTCAATACTGTTGTCTTGGCTTTTGTTTCTGTTGTCTGGTTAGGTCACATTTAAGTTGGTGTTAAGTTATTGTCCTGGGAAGTCTTTTTATGTATTATTATTGTATTGTGATATGTTTTGTTTCATGTTGAAAAAAAATATTGATAAAAAAAATAATATATACATTAAGAAAAAAGATTATAATACAATAAATATCGGTTATCGATATCGGTTATCGGCCTGAGGAGCATAAAGTTATCGATATCGGTATCGGTGTCAAAAAATCAATATTGTGCATCCCTATTTATTTTTAGAGTGAGGGGTTACGGTTAGGATTAGGGTTAAGTTATAGGGTTAAGGTTAAGATACAGGTTAGTGTTTGGTATATTGTTGTTATGGTTAAGGTTAGGGTAAGGGGTTAGGGAATGAATGTAAGTCCGGGAATGGCTGTGTGTACGTATGTGTGCACGTGTGCATGCATGTGTGTGTTGTTTGTCTTGCTAGCCATGACAAGGAAGGAAGGATGGTTTTACTGCTTGGTTTTCCTCTCTCCCAAGCTTTCTATTCCGTTCCATTGCAACTCATCAGTGAAAAGGAACTAGTGTTGGAGGAACCGACAGGGCTGATCTGTGCGGAGGATGTTTTTCTAAAGGCAGTGTGTGACTATGACCAATCACAGCGTCAGCTCCAATCGGCTCCATGCAAATGGATTTTGGAACAGTGTTTTCCGGACCTTGAAAGCAAGCGTACTCACGGAAACATGAGGTCCGGCTACGCCTAGACTCATTTCACCATGGACAGGAGGAAGTGACATATTCGTGTACAGTTGCAGTGTCCCTGAGCACGGCACTTAACCCCTAACTGCTCCCGATGAGAAGGTTGCCTCCGCCATCGGTGTGTAAATGGGTGTGTGAATGGGTGAGTGAATGGGTGAGTGAATGGGTGAGTGAATGGGTGAGTGAATGGGTGTGTGAATGGGTGTGTGAATGGGTGAGTGAATGGGTGAGTGAATGGGTGAGTGAATGGGTGAGTGAATGGGTGAATGTGAGGTATAAGTTGTAAAAAGCTTTGGATAAAGCGTTATATAAATGCAGCCATTTACCATGCGCAGGCGCAATATAAATAAATGTATCATATCATATCATATCATGCAACATAACACACACTAACATGCAACATAACACACTAACATGCAACATAACACTAACATGCAACATAACACTAACATGCAACATAACACACTAACATGCAACATAACACTAATATGCAACATAACACTAACATGCAACATAACACACACGAACATGCAACATAACACTAACATGCAACATAACACACTAACATGCAACATAACACTAACATGCAACATAACACACACGAACATGCAACATAACACTAACATGCAACATAACACACACGAACATGCAACATAACACTAACATGCAACATAACACACTAACATGCAACATAACACACTAACATGCAACATAACACACTAACATGCAACATAACACTAACATGCAACATAACACACACGAACATGCAACATAACACACACGAACATGCAACATAACACACACGAACATGCATTTAGTCATTTAGCTGACGCTTTTATCCAAATCGACTTACAAGTTCTGTACGACAAGTCATCAGGAAGGGCACAACTCTATCAGCTGAGTAACAATGTTCATCAATGTGTTGAGTGCTACAGTGTAGGTTAGTTTATTAGGACAAGTGCATGACAGTAAGGTTAGTTAGGGTTAGATATTATTATTATTATTATTATTTATTTTTATTTTTTCAGATAATGGTTGAACGAATGGTAGTCGACGGCGAAAGATTGGACGGGTTTCGTCCTAACTGGGGTGGGCAGTTCATTCCACCATTGTGGGGCAAGGACTGAGAATAGGCGACTTCTCTTTGATGACCCTCCCGGAGCTTGGATAGGACATAACACACACGAACATGCGACGTAACACACGCCAACATGTGACATAACACACGAACATGCACGCACACACATACGTGCAAATAGCTGCCATCGGTTCATAAAGGAAAGAATGATGAAAGGCTCAAGGAGATAGATGGTAACAGATCATTAGTGCTGTAAATATGTTTTGTTGTGTTTGGCTCCACGCTCCTTTCCACTGCTCCACGTGTGAGATACAGCTCACGCTGTGCCAAGTCCTAGGTAGTTAGACAGCAGAACACTGTCGCATATTGAATTCCTTGCTCCTTCTCCTCTTTCTTTCTTTCTTTCTTTCTTTCTTTCTTTCTTTCTTTCTTTCT
>NW_028169252.1:0-7500 GCF_963971535.1 Notolepis coatsorum | reverse complement strand
ACGACCGCTCTACCTCCTGAGTCGCTGTCTCCACCTTAATGAAGGTGTTAATGCAACAATGACGTACTGCAGCCAGCCAAACGTGATGATTTGTGTGCAACAGTCCCGCATATTTTTTTCCTCTTCATCCATTCATGAACATTTTAAATGGCTCTCTGAAAGGAATGGAGCCAAAAGAGCTCTTTTAAAAGAGCCAAACTTCTCTTGTCTTCCGGCAACAACTCACACCTTGTGGGACTTTGGAAGATTTCTGTTTCAGTGGCACTTTTGGTGGACGTGTTTTGTGGTAACCAAATAAAAAATTTAAAAGCACCCTCAAACTCCACTTTAGTTCAGTTGAAACGGCGAGTACTCGAGTTACTCACACCCATCCCTCATTGTTATTGTACTTTACTGTTACACATGCACTCTGATTAGATGCCAACTTATTTTTGTTGTACTGTGCTTGCGCTGTATGATGACGATATATTTGAATCTAATCTATTTTAGCATGGACTCAAACAGAGATATTCAACTTGACTCCAACAGCCTGCGTTTCATGTGTTGTAGCTTAACGGTAACCGGCGGTAAGCTAACACAAACGTTACAGTAAGCAAGGTTCTTGAGTAAAGCCATACAAGAAGATTGCTCGTAAATACAATCTGCTGTGATATTTATTTGTGTGTCTTTAGTCAGACAGCTTTGAGCTTGTACCACTGAGCAAGTTATAATGGCTGCATTCACATCATTCAGCCTACTGTAATGTATGTAGCCACGATTTACAATCAGTTCAATGTAGACTATTGAGGTAGGCCTCAAGGTACACTGTAACAGTGACAAGCGGTTTGTTTATTGATGGATAAGCCATGCCAATTTTCAATTCCCTTTGTTTCAGTTACGAACATTATATTAAGCACATAATATGCTTACTACATATATTAATTCTATTCACATATATGCTTACCACTTGTATCTATTGCTATGTCCGCCCATCACAATCACACAAACTGTCTAACGCCTGTCCTCTCTCCCTGTCTCCCTCTGAGTGGCTGTCTCGGAGTGATGACCGGAGTGTTGGACGTCCCGTGATGATGGCCGGGAGGATGCAACCCTCTCTGTGCTGCACCCCTTGCCTCAAATAGATCCGCCATCAGCTCTATTTTTTATCTTTCAAAACGTTCAATTGCTTTCGCATGCACTTACTCACACATGTGAGTGCATGCTTTACCAACTGCTCGCCTGCTTTACTGCAACACTACTATCACGACATCTAAGAAGGGAGATCCCCCCTTGAATGGCCCTTCTAAGGTTTCTCTCCTCCACATTGCCTGTGGTGCATTTTTTCCTATTACTAGGTTTTAGTGAGTTTTTCCTTACCTTCGCGTGGGGAATGTCTGGGAGTGTTGCATTTATTTTGCATTTATTTTAAAAATGTTTGACTTTATGGTGTTTTGTTCTTGACTTATTGTGAAGTTTCTTTTTGACTTGTTTAAAGAAGACGTGTCCGGCCCATGGGGACATTAACGTGTGTTGTCGGGGCTTACAAATAAATTTGATTTGATTTGATTTGATATTAAAGATCCATCTGTACCGACCCCAGTCAAATGTGGCGTTCACCCTCCCTGTCAATATCCAGCACTGGAGCTGACTCTGTGAGGTAAGTCTCTAATCTTTACACTGTAAAATACGCGTGTTACTTTGTGTGATCATGCACTCCTATCTCCAAAAGGAATACGACAACCTATCTCCTTTGTTCTCATGGACGATGCCTTGTCAGACATGGGTCGTGTTGAGGACAGCAAGGTGTTACGGCCACAGCCAGGGCCTTTTGGGGCCTTTCTCACTCACGTTTTGGGATCGAATCACTGCTCCCGGGAACGGGGGGGAGTGTTCTCACTCACCCCTTTTGGGATGCGAAACGGCGCTGATTCGTTTTACCCCCCGCTGAATGGGACCAGTTGGATTAGGTGGTCTCGGAATCGGGCCGTGCGGGTGCGGGGGGCGTGACGCACACAACGTCGTTACTGTCATGCTTGCTTGAATTTTTGGGCAGATAACACCACACAGCAACAACTGGAGAATACCCACAAAAACGATATTTATGGGCAATTTGAGAGTTCAGACCTCAACCAAAAACAAGTGGATGAAAACATGAAGCCACGTTACAAACGCACAGCACTTCCCTGGCTCGCATTAGGCCTGGCAATTTTTGTTTGCCATGCTATTTTCTATACATTAGTTTCTTGTTTGAATGCATTTATTTCTATTAGACCAGTGGTGCCCAACCAGTCGGCCGTGGTCGACCAGTAGATCAATGACATGTAATATAATTGCCACGAACGATGGGATAATGTTAGCTGCTGGACAGGCTAAGCTAACTAGAGGTAGCAGTTAGCTTAGCGTTAACGTTAACCCTGCAAAACGCTCAAAAGCGGACTCTACAACAGAGTTCCATTCGTGAGAAAAGAGGCAGAACACACAGTGAATGTATCCGTTTTGTTTATTGCACGTTCTTTGCTGAAAAGAAAAAGTGCTACATGCTATACTAGACTAGGCTAAGCTAACTAGCGTTAGCCGTTTAGCTTAGCGTTATCCCTAGGAAACGCTCAAAAGCGAACTCTACAACACCATCCATTCGTGATAAAATGGGGTGGGTTATATTGACAAGGCTTGACAACAGAGGTTCAAATATAACTTCATATTTATTGCTTATTTATTCATTTTATATCAGCATCCAGTCTCCGGCGCCATGTTAACACTTCCTGTGTTTACATTTTCGAACGTGACATCATCGCCTACGGCAAGCGTAAACGCTCAAAAGGCAAACCGTAAACAGAACCCGGAACGAAACAAGACTGCAGTGTGTACGCAAACTAGAGGGGGGAGAGGGGGGGGGGGGGGGGTTCGCATCAGATCTCGGAACGGGCTAGAACTAAACGGAATGGAACCGAATACCTGAGTGAGAAAGGGCCCTTTCTCTCCCCCTGTCTATCAGCAGGTCCCCACTACCATATATGTCAAGTCAAGTCATCTTTACTTCTATAGCACATTTACAAATGACTAAAGCCAAACCAAAGTGCTTTACAGGTACAAAATAAAAACACATACACTACAGTAATAAGTAAAAAAAAAAATACACCAACATTACAGAAAAGGTAGGCCTACTGTACAATTAAAAAAACAAGAAACAAGGTGCAATATAAAAGAGACAAGAAATGTTATGAAAAGGCCTGAGTAGCAGCAAAAGTTGCGTTTTGAGCCTCTTGGCTCTGGGCAGATCTTATGTGGGTATATATGCGTCCCTCCATGGTCCCGCTTCACCCTCAGCCTGCCTAACTGGGCCGGTCTACATACCTGAGACTCATCTCATCATCACTGAGCCAGGATAAGAGGCCTGCACCCCTGCCACTCCTGGTCTGAGTGTTGTTTCACCTCTCTTGGTATTAGGACTCTTATCTAGACCATTATCCTATAACAACGCTGGTCAATCATTTTCGCCATCAGCGGTGACTCGTCAGTTCAGGACCATTTACAACCGGACGTGGTCACTCATCAAAAAACGGCTTGTCAAATTATGCTCGATGGATAATTCGTCTTGTAACTCGAGACCCGAAGCACGCAATAGGTTGAGTGTGGTGATGATCGTAAGGCGGCAATATCAACTTTCCAACAATGCATTGGTTGTTGCACGGCAAAAAATGCAGCCCGGAGCCGGCAGACGAGGGCAAATTGCAGCAATGTGCATGCACACGGGCGTGACGTACTGTATACTGTATGCCGACCGTTAAGAGGTTAAAGCACACTGGGACAACTGCCTGGGCTAGTGGTTGGAGATTTGTCAGTTAAGACCTCGGTCAGCTGCTCCGCGCAGGTCCTGGGCACATGGCTGGGCATGCCATCAGGGCCAGCTGCCTTACGGGCATTATTCCTGCTCAGTGGGCGAGAGAATGAGGGGTTGGAGGTTGGCAGGGAGGGCAGCCTTGGTGGGCGCCTCCTGGTTGTCCCTGTCCAAAGAGGCATAAAGGTTATTGAGCTCATCAGGGAGGGATGGGTCAGTGGTTGAGGGAGAGTTGTCAGTGGGTTTGTAATCGGTGATGGCCTGGATGCCCTGCCACATGCGTCAGAGGTCGAAGTTGTTGAAGTGCTTTTCAACCCTTAGCTTGTGGCTGTGCTTGGCCCCCTTGATTCCCTTATTCAGGTTAGGCCTCGCTGAACAGTAGGCATGTGTGTCACCAGATCTAAAATCTACTGTGTGAGAGTAAATCACATTTGTTTCTGTATTGACATACAGCATGCGGTCTATGGGCATTGAAAATAACACAATCAATGACCTTGTGAACAGTGTGCACGTGTGCCTTTCCTCAACGTGTTGTCAATTATTACAACATGGAATACATTATGATTCTTATTTCCATGAGTTTGTGTTTTTCAGAATTTATTGGGGAGATTACTCATGGTGTCCTGTTCACGAGGGGCCTGATGATCCTTCCTAATAATAATAATAATCATAATCATAATAATAATAATAATAATAATAATAATAATAATAATAATAATAATAATAATAATAATAATAATAATAATAATAATAATAATAATAATAATAATAATAATAATAATAATAATAATAATAATAATAATAATAATAATAATAATAATAATAATAATAATAATAATAATAATAATAATAATAATAATAATAATAATACATTTTATTTGGCGGCGCCTTTCAGGACACCCAAGGTCACCTTACAGATCATAGAAAAACATTTCAAATAAAAAGCACAAGGCAGAAGTCAAGGTTAACAATAAAACAAGCAACAGGAAGTATAAAAACAGTTAAGTTAAAATAACAAAACAGTCACAGTCAGACTGTCGGACATGTGGGGGCAGGACGTTCCAGAGTCTGGGAGCCGAGCAGCTGAAAGCCCGGGCACCCGCATGGTGCTGAGGCGTGAGCTGGGGATGGAGATGATGAGATGAGTAGATGATGAGCGGAGGGTGCGGGAGGGGGTGTATTCCTTCCTAAGCTTTAGTGACCAAGAGGACAGCAGCTCGGAGTAAGAATACGTCGCCCCTCTCTGTATACGGTATGTGGCAGTGGCTCTGATTCATCATCAGTTTAGATCTATACTTGAACTAGGGCTGTTAATCATTAGAGGACACATTGTTTAATAGATGCACTTACTCACAATCAGCATGTTGCATGTGTGGAAGAAGACCCTTTGTCTGCCCCCCCTCCCACACACACACACACACACACACACACGCACGCACACACACACACACACACACACACACACACACACACACACACACACACACACACACACACACACACACACACACACACACACACACACACACACACACACACACACACACACACACACACACACACACACACACACACACACACACACACACACACACACACACACACACACACACACACACACACACACACACACACACACACACACACACACACACACACACACACACACACACACACACACACACACACACACACACACACACACACACAAAAGGTTGGTGTCCCCTCCTCTCTCTCAGTGTCTCCCAAATGGCCACAATTTGGCCACTCCTCTCACATGAGCTCATTTGACTTCTCTACTTGTACTTTGATCCATATGTTTTACTAATAAATCATCACATTGATGGTAAATGGACTGCATTCATATAGCGCTTTTATCCAAAGTGCTTTACAACTTGTGCCTCACATTCACCCGTTCACTCACACACTCACACACTGACGGCGGAGGCGACCATACAAGGTGCCAAACTGCTCATCGGGGGTTAAGTTTCTTGCTCAAAGACACTTCGATGCATTGCCGGGGGGAGCCTGAATCGAACCTTCTGATTACCAGCTGACCGTTCTACTTCCTGAACCACTGCCACCATTAATATTGATCATGAAGATCTGTCCATGCACATAATTGATGAATCCGGTTCCACCACACATGATTGGCTTACACCGGCCCCTAAACAACCAATCAGCATGTTGCATGATTGGCTTACACAGGCCCCTGAACAACCAATCAGTATGCTGCATGCTTGGCTTACGCATGTCCCTAAACAACCAATCAGCATGTTGCATGATTGGCTTACACCGGCCCCAAAACAACCAAATCAGCATGTTGCATGATTGGCTTACACCGGCCCCTAAACAACCAAATCAGCATGTTGCATGATTGGCTTACACAGGCCCCTGAACAACCAATCAGTATGCTGCATGCTTGGCTTACACATGCCCCTGAACAACTAATCAGTATGCTGCATGCTTGGCTTACACAGGCCCCTGAACAACCGAATAGCTGTCTTGCGAGTTTGTAGGTCTGCTAGCATTATCAGCTATCAGCGTTAACTGTATCGCTGTTAGGCAGTGGCGAATATTCCTGGAAGCCAAGGGAAACCAGGCTTCCCCAGAAAAATATGAACAGTAAAAACTAAAAATTAAAATAAAAAATTAAAATAATATTTTTTTATATAGTTTACAATAATAATAAAAAATCATAATTTTTCATATCTGTGTTATATATATATATTTTTGAATTTTTCTCCCTCTTCTCCTTCTCACTCTCTCTAACACTGTCAGACTCACTGAGGCAGGCTGGCAGTCACTCTGTGCTCACTGCAGCTCAGGCAGAATAGAGAACAGAGGGGAGGGGGGAGGTGTCTTTTTCTAGCTTCCACATGTGGTTCATGGTTATGGACTCCACAACCAATTATATTATAATAAGATTCAAGCTTAATAAAGGGGCTCCCACGTCTTAACACGGGTCCGTCTGACAGCAAAGTAGTCTAGCGTCTTCAAATTTGCCGCTCTGGAGGCGGGCCAGTCCAGAACGTTTCCACATGATATCCACCTAACGTGACAAACAACGTCTGAACGTCATCCCCTCGCGGGCACGTTCAAATCGTCTAGTAGTAGTGTATCAAACATTAGCACTTTATTTATTTTTTATGTGTCTGTTTATTGTTTTTTTTTCCAGTGCAACCAACATTTACAAATTATATGTACTTGAAAATGTTCTATTTGAAACACAAAAACAGAATACAAAGAACAGCAGACATCAAGACAAAGTGACATGCATACAAAAAAAAAAAAAAACAGTTTCAGAGAGAGATTTATAGTGTTGGTAATAAGAAATATATAAAAGAAAAAGATATATATATATAATAATAATAATCATAATAAAGTAAAAATAAAGTATATAATAATAATTAAAAAAATAAGTAAATTAGTTTTATTTTTTAAATAAGGCGATATATTTGAAAAAGTGAGTACAGCAATTCATAGGTCAACCAACTCTGGTGTTGATTTGGTGCATCAAAGGAGAAAGTTTGAAGGGGAGGGATGGGTGAGTAGTGTACCAAGGGTATTGTGTGAGTGAGTATCAGTCTGGGACTATGGGAAGGTGGGTCCTCTCAACATAGGAAAAGAAGGGAGCCCACATAGAAAAGAACTTGTCTGTAGATCCTCGGAGTGTGTGTCGG
>NW_028169253.1:22500-26916 GCF_963971535.1 Notolepis coatsorum | reverse complement strand
GTGGTTAGAGAGAGTTACACACAGACAGAAGACCCCTACGGACATAGGTGTTAGAGAGAGTTACACACAGACAGAAGACCCCTACGGACATAGGTGTTAGAGAGAGTTACACACAGACAGAAGACCCCTACGGACATAGGTGTTAGAGAGAGTTACACACAGACAGAAGACCCCTACGGACATAGGTGTTAGAGAGAGTTACACACAGACAGAAGACCCCTACGGACATAGGTGTTAGAGAGAGTTACACACAGACAGAAGACCCCTACGGACATAGGTGTTAGGAGAGTTACACACAGACAGAAGACCCCTATGGACATAGGTGTTAGCGAGAGTTACACACAGACAGAAGACCCCTACAGACATAGGTGTTAGAGAGAGTTACACACAGACAGAAGACCCCTATGGACATAGGTGTTAGAGAGAGTTACACACAGACAGAAGACCCCTACGGACATAGGTGTTAGAGAGAGTTACACACAGACAGAAGACCCCTACGGACATAGGTGTTAGAGAGAGTTACACACAGACAGAAGACCCCTACGGACATAGGTGTTAGAGAGAGTTACACACTGGGCTATCCCCTCACACTTCACTGCCCCCCCCCCCCCCCCCCCCCCCCCCAGGCATGATGTATCTCCTGGCGGGCAGGCCAATTAAAAAACCAATCAGGCTGCTTGGAACGCGTGGGTAATGGGAAAGCCAGGGGCGGGGGGGGGGGAAGTAGGGGTGATTAATGGACACATTCACCTTGTGGCATAACAGGCTCCTATGGGCATCCATCACCGTGGGGGGGCGACGCTCACCTGCACCCACGCCCCGTGTCCTCACGCCACACACGTCCACCGCTGTCACTCATCGCTCGTCGTCTGCCGGGTAGATGAGAGCGCCGTGGATGTGGCCGGCGTGGTTATTATAGCGGTAGCTTACGGCTGGCCGCCTGAGCCGTTGATTGAGATGATCACCGTGAGGGCACTTGTGATGCAGGTCGGGGAGGACGTAGTGGCGCATTACAGCAGCTTTTGATTGGCATGGACTATGAAGCCTATTGGAGGATAAGGCACAACAGGACTAAATTAACAGTAGAGAGAGAGAGAGAGGGGGGAGAGGGGGAGAGGGGCAGAGGGATGGAGAGAGAGGCAGAGCGAGAGACATAGATAGATAGAGAAAGAGAAAGGCAGAGAGAGAGACATAGATAGATAGATAGAGAAAGAGAGAGGGAAATAGACAGAGAGAGGGAGACATACAGAGAGAGACAGAGAGAAAGAGAGAGAGAGAGAGAGAGAGAGAGAGAGAGAGAGAGAGAGAGAGAGAGAGAGAGAGAGAGAGAGAGAGAGAGAGAGAGAGGGAGAGGGAGAGGGAGAGGGAGAGAGACAGAGAGAGAGGGAGACATACAGAGAGAGACAGAGAGAAAGAGAGAGAGAGAGAGAGAGAGAGAGAGAGAGAGAGAGAGAGAGAGAGAGAGAGAGAGAGAGAGAGAGAGAGAGAGAGAGAGAGAGAGAGAGAGAGAGACAGAGAGAAAGAGAGGGAGAGAGACAGAGAGAGAGAGAGAGAGAGAGAGAGAAGAGAGGGAGAGAGACAGAGAGAGAGAGAGAGAGAGAGAGAGAGAGAGAGAGAGAGAGAGAGAGAGAGAGAGGAGAGAGAGAGAAAGAGAGAGAGAGAGAGAGAGAGAGACAGAGAGAGTACTGCTCTGACCCACTTCACACCACACATCCATCTGTAAATAAGGTTTTTATAACCCGCTTTGGCCTTTTCCCCATTGGAGCCACACCTGTGACCTGAGGAATATTGCAGAGACCTGGAGCTCCAGAACCTCAGCCGTGACATCATCACACTGTCTGTGACCTTCACGCCGCCTGCGCTGTTGTCGTGCCGATACAATTAGTATCCCTGCTAAATGTAGCCTGCTGTAGCATTGTAGCTAACTGCACTAGTAGAGGGGTAAATAGCCCCCCCCCCCCCAAGGTTATACAGTACCGCAGGCTGTACTACCAGCAGTATGGTAATGTTTTCTAAATCCCATCCCCTGCTTAACCGCCCTACACACACCTTTTGAGAAGTGTGTGTGAAGAAGTCACAAGAGGAGGAACATCTCAAGCGATCTCTCAGAAATGCAAATCCTAAGCATCCTTGTTGAATCTTCTCTTTTAACCTCTCCTGTTCGGTAGCTGTGGCATTCCTCCTAGGGTAAGTCTTTCTGTCACTTCAATGAGGGAGAGAAAGAGAGAGAGAGAGAGAGAGAGAGAGAGAGAGAGAGAGAGAGAGAGAGAGAGAGAGAGAGAGAGAGAGAGAATAGAGAGAAACAGAGAAAGCACTGGTTGTGGTGCCGGGTCAGTCTAGGGAGAAGCGGTGTGATATGGAAGATGATTAGAAAACAGTCATCCATTATTCAGCAGGGTGGAGGGGAGGGCCCCGCGCTTCTTATTTATGCCGGCTCTTTAAATCAGATTTGTCGGTTTTGATCACTGTAAAATCTCCCAGTCACACGCCCAGCAATATTGGGCGAATATTACGCTGCCTAATAGGTAATTGATGGCGGCAAGTGACACCGGTCGGGATGAATGGACGGCCCACCGGAGGAGCGGGGGGGGGGGGGGGGGGGGGGGGGGGGGGCGTGGCATGTAACAGGAATATTACAGTACATGATTTTCACGCGCATGCATCCCATTATCCTTTCCCTCTTCCTCTCTTCCTAGGGTTTGATATATAGCGCATAGTAACTGTTGCCTAGCAGTGCTGCTCTATAGTGCACTGTAACCGTTGCCTAGCTGTGCTGCTCTATAGTGCATAGTAACTGTTGCCTAGCTGTGCTGCTCTATAGCGCACAGTAACTGTTGCCTAGCTGTGCTGCTCTATAGTGCATAGTAACTGTTGCCTAGCAGTGCTGCTCTATAGTGCACAGTAACTGTTGCCTAGCTGTGCTGCTCTATAGCGCATAGTAACTGTTGCCTAGCTGTGCTGCTCTATAGCGCATAGTAACTGTTGCCTAGCTGTGCTGCTCTATAGCGCATAGTAACTGTTGCCTAGCAGTGCTGCTCTATAGCGCATAGTAACTGTTGCCTAGCAGTGCTGCTCTATAGCGCATAGTAACTGTTGCCTAGCAGTGCTGCTCTATAGCGCATAGTAACTGTTGCCTAGCAGTGCTGCTCTATAGCGCACAGTAACTGTTGCCTACAGTGCTGCTCTATAGTGCACAGTAACTGTTGCCTAGCAGTGCTGCTCTATAGCGCATAGTAACTGTTGCCTACAGTGCTGCTCTATAGCGCATAGTAACTGTTGCCTAGCAGTGCTGCTCTATAGCGCACAGTAACTGTTGCCTAGCAGTGCTGCTCTATAGCGCACAGTAACTGTTGCCTAGCAGTGCTGCTCTATAGCGCACAGTAACTGTTGCCTAGCAGTGCTGCTCTATAGCGCACAGTAACTGTTGCCTAGCAGTGCTGCTCTATAGTGCACAGTAACTGTTGCCTAGCAGTGCTGCTCTATAGCGCACAGTAACTGTTGCCTAGCAGTGCTGCTCTATAGCGCACAGTAACTGTTGCCTAGCAGTGCTGCTCTATAGCGCACAGTAACTGTTGCCTAGCAGTGCTGCTCTATAGCGCACAGTAACTGTTGCCTAGCAGTGCTGCTCTATAGCGCATAGTAACTGTTGCCTACAGTGCTGCTCTATAGCGCATAGTAACTGTTGCCTAGCAGTGCTGCTCTATAGCGCACAGTAACTGTTGCCTAGCAGTGCTGCTCTATAGCGCACAGTAACTGTTGCCTAGCAGTGCTGCTCTATAGCGCACAGTAACTGTTGCCTAGCAGTGCTGCTCTATAGCGCACAGTAACTGTTGCCTAGCAGTGCTGCTCTATAGTGCACAGTAACTGTTGCCTAGCAGTGCTGCTCTATAGCGCACAGTAACTGTTGCCTAGCAGTGCTGCTCTATAGCGCACAGTAACTGTTGCCTAGCAGTGCTGCTCTATAGCGCACAGTAACTGTTGCCTAGCAGTGCTGCTCTATAGCGCACAGTAACTGTTGCCTAGCAGTGCTGCTCTATAGCGCACAGTAACTGTTGCCTAGCAGTGCTGCTCTATAGCGCACAGTAACTGTTGCCTAGCAGTGCTGCTCTATAGCGCACAGTAACTGTTGCCTAGCAGTGCTGCTCTATAGCGCACAGTAACTGTTGCCTAGCAGTGCTGCTCTATAGCGCACAGTAACTGTTGTCTAGCAGTGCTGCTCTATAGCGCACAGTAACTGTTGCCTAGCAGTGATGCTCTATAGCGCACAGTAACTGTTGCCTAGCAGTGCTGCTCTATAGTGCACAGTAACTGTTGCCTAGCAGTGCTGCTCTATAGTGCACAGTAACTGTTGCCTAGCGGTGCTGCTCTATAGCGCACAGTAACTGTTGCCTAGCTGTGCTGCTCTATAGTGCATAG